>NW_027464480.1:102500-108319 GCF_050947455.1 Rhinoderma darwinii
ATATGGTGTAGATGATATATACTGGGTGGATGGTATATACTGGGTAGATGATATATACTGGGTGGATGGTATATACTGGGTAGATAATATATACTGGTTGGATGGTATATACTGGGTGGATGGTATATACTGGGTAGACGATATATACTGGGTAGATGGTATATACTGGTTAGATGGTATATATTGGGTAGATGATATATATGGTGTAGATGATATATACTGGGTGGATGTTATATACTGGGTAGATGATATATACTGGTTGGATGGTATATACTGGGTAGATAATATATACTGGTTGGATGGTATATACTGGGTAGATGATATATACTGGTTGGATGGTATATACTGGGTGGATGGTATATACTGGGTAGATGATATATACTGGGTAGATGGTATATACTGGTTGGATGGTATATACTGGTTAGATGGTATATATTGGGTAGATGGTATATACTGGTTAGATGGTATATATTGGGTAGATGATATATATGGTGTAGATCAGGGGTCTTAAGCATGCGGCCCGCGGGCCGCATGCGGCCCCTGGGGCTGTCATTTGCGGCCCGCGGGACACAGAGCCGCTAGTATTGGCTCTGCTCCGAGACTCTGGAATTCCCTGACATCGCTGTCCACATATGAACAGCGATGTCTGGGGCTTCCCCAGAGCCGGAGTCCCGGGCAGAGCGCTGGTACAGGCTCTGCTCCGAGACTCTGTGGAATTCCCTGACATCGCTGCCCATATATGGACAGTGTGTCAGGGTCTTGCCCAGAGCGGAGCAGAGCGCTGGTGTCGGCTCTGCTCCTGGACTCTGTGGAATTCCCTGACATCGCTGTCCACATATGAACAGTGATGTCTGGGGCTTCCCTAGAGCCGGAGTCCCGAGCAGAGCGCTGGTGTCGGCTCTGCTCCGGGACTCTGTGGAATTCCCTGACATCGCTGTCCACATATGAACAGTGATGTCTGGGGCTTCCCCAGAGCCGGAGTCCCAGGCAGAGCGCTAGTACAGGCTCTGCTCCGAGACTCTGTGGAATTCCCTGACATCGCTGCCCATATATGGACAGTGTGTCAGGGTCTTGCCCAGAGCGGAGCAGAGCGCTGGTGTCGGCTCTGCTCCTGAACTCTGTGGAATTCCCTGACATCGCTGTCCACATATGAACAGCGATGTCTGGGGCTTCCCCAGAGCCGGAGTCCCGGGCAGAGCGCTAGTACAGACTCTACTCCGGGACTCTGGAATTTCCTGACATCGCTGCCCATATGTGGACAGTGTGTCAGGGTCTTCCCCATAGCGGAGTCCCGGGCAGAGCGCTAGTATAGGCTCTGCTCCGGGACGCTGCGGAATTCCCTGACATATCTGCCCATATATGGACAGTGTGTCAGGGTCTTCCCCAGAGCGGAGTCCCGGGCAGAGCGCTATTATCGGCTCTGCTCCGGGACTCTGGGGAAGCCTCTGACATCGCTGTCCATACATCGACAATGATGTCAGGGGCTTCCACAGAGCAGGAGTCCCAGTGATGTCAGGAGCACAGCTGGAGTCCCAGGAAGAGCCTACTAGCGCTATGCCTGGGACTCCAGCTCTGGGGTTGCCCCTGACATCTCTGTCCATATATGGACAGTGATGTCAGGAGCAGAGCTGGAATCCCAGGCAGAGTGCCAGAAGCGGCTCTGATCCGGGGCTCCAGCTCTGGGCAAGCCCCTGACATCACTGGGGCAGCCTCTACAGAGGGCATTGGGGCAGCCTCTACAGAGGGCACTGGGGCAGCCTCTACAGAGGGCACTGTGGCAGCCTCTACAGAGGGCACTGTGGCAGCCTCTACAGAGGGCACTGTGGCAGCCTCTACAGAGGGCACTGTGGCAGCCTCTACAGAGGGCACTGTGGCAACCTCTACAGAGGGCACTGTGGCAGCCTCTACAGAGGGCACTGTGGCAGCCTCTACAAGTGGGTGTGTGGCAGTATCTGAAGAGGACACTGGCATTATCTAGGGGTGTGTTGCATTATCTACAGAGGGCACTGTGGCCTTATCTACAGAGGGCACTGTGGCCTTATCTACAGAGGGCACTGTGGCCTTATCTACAGAGGGCACTGTGGCCTTATCTACAGAGGGCACTGTGGCCTTATCTACAGAGGGCACTGTGGCCTTATCTAGGGTTGTGTTGCATTATCCACAGAGGGCACTGCGGCAGCATCCACAGAGGGCACTGCGGCAGCATCCACAGAGGGCACTGCGGCACTATCTAAAAAGGGGCTGCCCAATCTTGACATGTGTGTCTGCCAAACGCTGCCAACTGAACCGCCGGACTGCATTTAGCGACGCTTAAACTGGAAAACTGGATTGTTGAAATAAGCACGTGGAGAAATATCTCACATTTTAAACCTAGCGGTATAATTATAGTAATGTATTATTAATTATTATTATTCTAGTAATATAGTGTTATAGTAGTTCAAATAAGTAATTTATTAACAATAATTTTGTATTGTATCAAATTTGAAAGTAATGCGGCCCGTCAACTTCCCATTTTTCTATATGCGGCACACTTACCCGGCCGAGATTGAGACCCCTGGTGTAGATGATATATACTGGGTGGATGATATATACTGGGTGTAAGGTATATACTGGGTAGATGATATATACTGCTGTAGATGGTATATAATGGGTGGATGATATATACTGGGTAGATGATATATATACACTGGTTAGATGATATATAGTGGGTGGATGGTATATACTGGGTTACATATAGTTACATAGTTACATAGTTACATAGTTACATAGTTAGTACGGCTGAAAAAAGACACATGTCCATCAAGTTCAACCAAGGGAAGGGAAAAGGAAGGAAAAATTTCTACACATAGGAGCTAATATTTTTTTGTTCTAGGAAATTATCTAACCCTTTTTTAAAGCCATCTACTGTCCCTGCTGTGACCAGCTCCTGCGGTGTCTACTGTCCCTGCTGTGACCAGCTCCTGCGGTGTCTCCTGTCCCTGCTGTGACCAGCTCCTGCGGTGTCTACTGTCCCTGCTGTGACGGCTCCTGCGGTGTCTACTGTCCCTGCTGTGACGGCTCCTGCGGTGTCTACTGTCCCTGCTGTGACGGCTCCTGCGGTGTCTACTGTCCCTGCTGTGACCAGCTCCTGCGGTGTCTACTGTCCCTGCTGTGACCAGCTCCTGCGGTAGGCTATTCCATAAATTCACAGTTCTCACTGTAAAGAAGCCTTGTCGCCTCTGCAGCTTGAACCTTTTTTTCTCCAGACGGAGGGAGTGCCCCCTTGTTTTTTGAGGGGGTTTTACAAGGAACAGGATTTCACCATATTTTTTGTATGTGCCATTAATATATTTATATAAGTTAATCATGTCCCCCCTTAGTCTTCTTTTTTCAAGGCTAAATAGGTTTAATTCTTTCAATCTTTCCTCATAACTTAAATTCTCCATGCCCCTTATTAGCTTCGTTGCTCTTCTTTGTATTTTTTCCAACTCCAGGGCATCCTTTCTATGAACTGGAGACCAGAACTGAACTGCATATTCTAGATGAGGCCTCACTAATGCTTTGTAAAGTGGCAATATTACATCCCTGTCCCGCGAGTCCATGCCTCTTTTAATACACGACAATATCCTGCTGGCCTTTGAAGCAGCTGATTGACACTGCATGCTGTTATTGAGTTTATGATTTACAAGTACACCCAGATCCTTCTCAACAAGTGAATCCGCCAGTGTAGCGCCCCCTAGGACATATGATGCATGCAGGTTGTTGGTACCAAGATGCATAACTTTACATTTATCTACATTAAACTTCATCTGCCAAGTGGACGCCCAAACACTTAGTTTGTTTAAATCTGCCTGTAATTCATGAACATCTTCCATAGTCTGAACTATATTACATAGCTTGGTGTCATCTGCAAAAATAGAAATAGTGCTATTAATCCCATCCTCTATATCATTAATAAATAAGTTGAATAATAGGGGTCCCAGCACTGAACCCTGGGGTACACCACTTATAACCGGGGACCATTCAGAGAAGGAATCATTGACCACAACCCTCTGGATACGGTCCTTGAGCCAATTCTCAATCCAATTACAAACTATATTTTCTAAACCTATAGTTCTTAATTTACCCATTAGGCGTCTAGGGTGGATGGTATATACTGGGTGTAAGGTATATACTGGTGTAGATGGTATATACTGGGTGGATGATATATACTGGGTAGATGATATATATACTGGTTAGATGATATATACTGGGTGGATGGTATATACTGGGTGGATGGTATATACTGGGTGGATGGTATATACTGGGTGGATGGTATATACTGGGTGGATGGTATATACTGGGTAGATGATATATATACTGGTTAGATGATATATACTGGGTGGATGGTATATACTGGGTGGATAGTATATACTGGGTGGATGGTATATACTGGGTGGATGGTATATACTGGGTGGATGATATATACTGGGTAGATGATATATATACTGGTTAGATGATATATACTGGGTGGATGGTATATACTGGGTGGATGGTATATACTGGGTAGATGGTATATATGGTGTAGATGGTATATATTGGGTAGATGGTATATATGGTGTAGATGGTATATACTGGGTAGATGGTATATATGGTGTAGAGGGTATATACTGGGTAGATGGTATATATGGTGTAGATGGTATATATTGGGTAGATGGTATATATGGTGTAGATGGTATATATGGTGTAGATGGTATATACTGGGTAGATGGTATATACTGGGTAGATGGTATATATGGTGTAGATGGTATATATTGGGTAGATGGTATATATGGTGTAGATGGTATATATGGGGTAGATGGTATATATTGGGTAGATGGTATATATGGTGTAGATGGTATATACTGGGTAGATGGTATATATGGTGTACATGGTATATACTGGGTAGATGGTATATATGGTGTAGATGGTATATACTGGGTGGATGGTATATACTGGGTAGATGGTATATATGGGGTAGATGGTATATACTGGGTAGATGGTATATACTGGGTAGATGGTATATATGGGGTAGATGGTATATATTGGGTAGATTATATATACAGGTTAGATGGTATATACTGGTGTAGATGATATATACTGGGTAGATGGTATATATGGTGTAGATGGTATATATGGGGTAGATGGTATATATGGTGTAGATGGTATATACTGGGTAGATGGTATATATGGTGTAGATTGTATATATTGGGTAGATGGTATATATGGTATATATGGGGTAGATGGTATATATGGTGTAGATGGTATATACTGGGTAGATGGTATATATGGGGTAGATGGTATATATTGGGTAGATGGTATATATGGGGTAGATGGTATATACTGGGTAGATGGTATATATGGGGTAGATGGTATATATTGGGTAGATGGTATATATGGGGTAGATGGTATATATTGGGTAGATGGTATATACTGGGTAGATGGTATATATGGGGTAGATGGTATATATGGGGTAGATGGTATATATGGGGTAGATGGTATATACTGGGTAGATGGTATATATGGGGTAGATGGTATATATGGGGTAGATGGTATATACTGGGTAGATGGTATATATGGGGTAGATGGTATGTATTGGGTAGATGGTATATACTGGGTAGATGGTATATATGGGGTAGATGGTATATATGGGGTAGATGGTATATACTGGGTAGATGGTATATATGGGGTAGATGGTATATATGGGGTAGATGGTATATACTGGGTAGATGGTATATACGGGGTAGATGGTATATATGGGGTAATATGGATGGGGTTATAGGGTGGAGATGGTATGGAAGGATGGGAGTGTGGAGGATGGT
>NW_027464481.1:0-107933 GCF_050947455.1 Rhinoderma darwinii
AAAGAGACAGCGAGAGGAAGAGGAGTCCGGAGTTCGGAGGAAAGCTGCCTATCGGAGTTCGGATGAGAGCAGTGTGGGGGTTGGAGCCGCCCACGTATCTGGCTCTGACCCTACCAACATCCAAGATTTATTGACCCCTCAAAAAGGGGGTCCAGACTCGCAGCTGATCTCCGAGTACGACTCTTCTGGTTCGGACCCTGACCTCAACTAAGACTATGTTGGTTCCTATCAAAGTCGCCTCACTAAATGTGAGGTCCCTAAAGAGCCCTGTCCGCAGGACTGCTTTATTTTCATTTTTAGAGACTGTGGACTTTGACCTTTGCCTGCTTCAAGAATGTGGAATCCCTAATGACTTGGAATATCAAGATTTAAAGATGGACTGGAAACTAGGCCCCTCAGTCTGGTCTGGTGGAAATGACTGTCGCTCTGCGGGGGTTGGATTGCTCTGCCGAGGTCGTTTTATCTCCATCCAAACAGTGACTGAAATCATGCCCGGCAGAGCTATTTTAATACATTTGCTTTTTAATGGAACTTTAATTCGTGTTTTAAACGTTTATGCCCCTCCTACCAAACAGGAGAGGGCAGAACTATTAGAGATTTTACCATTGTTTTGTGTTGGGTCTACCCCCCTGCTGGTGGGTGGTGATTTTAACTGTGTGCGAGATGGAGAACACCGCCAGGGTGGGGATTTTAATCGAAAAATTGACCGTACTTCTTACCTGCTCAAGAATTTTATTGGTGATTTTAAATTGAAAGATTGCTGGAGGGAACTCTTGCCTGCGGACCCAGGCCCCACCTGGTCCAATGGAAGAGTGAGCTCCAGAATTGATTTTATTTTCACTTCTAATAGTTTTATTCCCAAAAAATGTTTGCTTTTAACAAATATTTTATCTGATCACAAGCTCCTTTCAGTGCACCTGGAGCTAGAGGGAGAGCAAAAAGCTTGTAGGGGTCCCTGGAGACTAAACACCACACTCCTGGAGGACCCCATCATTAAAGAGGAGTTTGTGCGGACCTACCAGTGTTGGCAGTCCCATAGAGCGCCCAGTCAGCCTATGCTACACTGGTGGGAGGGCATTAAACCCAAAATCAGAGCTTTTTTTATTCGAGCAGGTAAGAAGAAAGCAAAAGAGAAAAAACAATGGTTTTATGTTCTTAATAAACGTTTACATGTACTTTTTAAATTGAAGGAGATTGGTATGGATGTTGATGATGATATCTTAAATCTTAAAGCTGAAATAAAATATGCCATAGAAGAGAAAGGGAAACAAATAATTTTTAATTCACATGTAAAGCACCTCGAGGATGGCGAGAAGTGTTCCCGGTTCTTCTTCAAAAAGGTAATGGATAAACGAGATGTCATTTTAAACCTTGAAGGAGAAACCACTATGGTCGGCATTTTAAATTCTGCTTTTAATTTCTACCAATCTCTTTTTAACAAGAAAAATATTGATCCTTCCTTTTTAGAACATGTTCTTAATTCCCTTGATGCCAAGCTAGATATTTTAGACCAGGAAGTTTTATCCCGTAATATTACCTTGGAGGAACTTTTATTTGCTTTTAAAAGTTTTTCTAATGGGAAAGCTCCTGGGGAAGATGGTCTGCCCATCGAATTTTATCATGCTTTTTGGGAAATTTTAAAGAATGACATGTTTTTATTGTATAAGGAAGTTTTTATTACTGAAGAGCTGCCCCCTTCCTGGAGGAGGGGGATTGTGTCCTTAATTTTTAAAAAAGGTGAGAGGGACCAGTTAAAAAACTGGCGCCCTATTACTCTTTTAAACGTTGATTGTAAAATTTTAGCTAAACTAATAACAATCCGTTTTAAACCTTTTATTCATAAATTAATCCATCCAAACCAGGTATGTGGGGTACCTGGGAGGTCAATTACTGAGTCCCTGAATATTTTACGTGACATCATTTGGTATTTTAAAGAAAGGGGTCAAAGCCTTGCTATTTTATCCTTAGATTTCGAGAAGGCTTTTGACCGGGTCTCCCATGAATATCTTTTTATGGTTCTTAAAAAGATGGCTGTTCCTGAAATTATTTTAACACGTATTAAGCTTTTATATCGATCCTGTTTTAGCCAAATTTCTATCAACGGATTTTTAACTAAAGGTGTTCCTCTTTTATCAGGGGTGAAACAGGGGTGCCCGTTGTCTCCGCTCCTTTTTATTTGTGCCATAGAACCTCTGTTCACCCTAATAAGAGATGATAAAGTCATCAGAGGCGTGCCCATACCTGGAGGAAGGGGGAACCAGGTAAAAATCCTAGGCTATATGGATGACGCCACCGTCCTATGCCCAGACGCCGCTTCTATGAGACGGGCATTGAGGAACACCGGCTTTTTTTGTGAAGCCTCTGGTTTTAAATTAAACGTTGATAAGTGTGACTGTTTTTATACTGGTGTATGGGATTCCTCTGTGACACCAGGAGTTAACATGCAGCAGGATCAGATAAAAATTTTAGGAATTGTTTTTAATCAAGAAAACGATGGGAGACCCAATTGGGATTCAGTAATTGCCAAAATGGAAAAAAAGGTTTTAATGTGGAATTTGAGAAATCTCACCATGGAGGGAAAAGTTTTAATAATTAAATCTGTTTTATTACCCATAATGCTTTATGTAGCTATGGTTTTCCCTCCAACAATTTTATATATTAAAAAAGTGACCAGGATCTGTTTTATGTTTTTATGGGGTTCCAAAATGGAAAAACTAAAACGTGATTTTATGTACAGATGTAAGGACAATGGCGGGAGAGATGTTCCTAACCTTTTTAACTTCTTTTACATTAAATACTTTTGCTTCTGTTTTAAAATGTATAATTCTGATGGTATTTTTAGCTACTTTTTAAAGTACGCTACGGGCATGATTTTTAAACGATGGTTTCGTGTCCCTTTGAATTCTCCTGTGCTTCTGTGTCCCCCAAAACAATATGCGGTGCTCGAAAAAACTGTCAGGCTCCTAGGTCTCCAAGAATTGGAGCCTGACATATTGGGGGACCAGAAAAAAGTGTCACTCTCCTGTAGGCGGCAGGAGGATACACTGGCAGTTTCAAATTTCTCACAGGCAAGGTCCAAGGTGGTGTGGCGGAACGTTTTCGGGAAATTTATGGCAAATGTGCACAAGGACCTTGCCTGGGCAATCGTTCACCAGTGCCTCCCTACTCGTGAATTCCAGCATAGGCGAGGACTGGTGGCGAGAGCCAAGTGCCCGAGAGACAGGTGTGGTGACGACGAGACGATAATGCACCTGTTTTGGAACTGCCCATATGCACAGGAGGTTTGGAGGAAGGTAGGCCCATTGCTGAAATGGGCCTGCGGTCTTAAAGATCTTAAATTTGAATACGTGTTTTATGGTCTTTTTAACTGCCCAAGTTTTAAACAGCAAATGGTCTGTTGGATCATTTTAAACTGTTTTAAGAATGCCATTTGGAAGGTTAGGAACATTCTGCTTTTTAAACATGATTTTATTGACGTTAAAAATTGTGTGAAATATGCCCTAAGTGAAATGTATATTTATTATCTTAGGGACAAAAAGCAGCTAGGGGTAAAAGAAGCAACATCCATGTGGTGTTTGCAAATGTGGAATACCATAACATTGTAAATAAAAATGGTTTTATTCTTTTATGTCTTTTATGCCCTGTATAAATTTTATCCTGCTATTGTTCTGTACTTTTATTATAACATCTGTATTAATGGTCTTATTATTATTACTTTTGTATTCATTTAAATGTATGAATATTCATGTATTATGCTGTTGATTTTATCTTGTGGTTTCAATTTTAAAAAAAAGTCTGTAAAATATATTATTTTTGCCAATAAAAAACTTTGTTGAAACCTTATCTGTTCTTATCAGTTTAATATCTGATACGTCCCCTATCTGGGGACCATATATTAAATGGATTTTTAGAACAGGGAGATGGAAATAGAGCTTGCTCTGTCCACTCCACGCATTGACCTGGTATTGCAGTATTTCCAGGACCGGTGCACCCTTCCCTTATGTGTTGACTAAAATCAGATTCCAAAAGTGTTTTTTCTCTTTGCCATTGTTTCTGTCTTTCTGAAGGGATCTCCCCTTTTAATCCCATTATTTCAACACCTGTTGGACAATGCATTTGTACAGTCATGTGTGATAATGAGCTCATTTATTAAATGCAATTAATGAATACATTGCCACCTCTTGTTGTGTGTGTGTGTGTGTGTGTCTTCTGTGTTTCTGTGTTTCCGGCATTTCACATTGGAACAGCTCATTCACCTTCCTTGTCTTCTCTCCGCCCTCCCTCCCTCCCTCCTAGGTAAGTTAAAGAGCTGCACCTGAGCCAGCCACTGATTGATGCAGCACCACAGTCAAATAGTGGAGTGGAGTGGAGTAGGGGAACAGCAAACAGCCATTAAAGCAGCCAGCCGCCTACCCGCCACAATGGACCTACCTGTGTACACTAGGTGGATGTGATGGAATGTACTGTCGTCCCTACATTTCAAGAAGAAGTAAGAATTGCAGTTGCAACAAACCCTTGCTTGCCTACAAAGAGAGCAGCAATTTGGATTTGTTACTATGTTACCTGGAAGAATAACAAACTGTGCAAGGATGGAGGTTGTAGGAGCAAAGAGAAGTTGTCTGTAAAGTTGGTGGATGCCTATTTTCCATTTTGCAGTCCCTTGTCTCCCTCTTGTGGCCTCCTGGAGGCAAATAAATGTGCAAAAAAAAGACAGCCTGGCGGCCGGCTGTTGCAGTGTTGCCCTCTCAGGCAACACTGAGTGACTGACTGAGCCTCACAGTCTTATATAAAGTTCAGACGGAACTTTGCACGTGTCATAGTGGAGCCCTCAGGATTCCAGAGCCAGCTTTCTGACATCATAATGGGGCCTGCCTCAGAGATAAAAGCCTGGGCCCAGGCAGTGTTGTTCAGTGCTGCTCAGCAGGCAGCACAGGACTGGATTAAAGCTGATACAAGGTGTGAAGGAACAAGGGGTGGCTGTGGGCATGCACTTGCTGCCGCTGCCAGTGTTTATCTGCATGGCAGGAGGGCATTTGGGCGTTGCCAGGAAGGCGTTTTTATGTAGATTCCTCCTCTTTCAGCACTGCATTGTGGTGCAAGCAAAAGAAGCAAATCCTGTCTGGCTTCCTCTCCGGCCTTTATTCACCTCCCGCTTAGTAGCTGTAAATGTGTGTGAGCCTGCAGGGCCCCATGGAATTGCCTAGGAGTAGGCTGAATCGCTGCAAGGGGTGAACAGCAGTATGGGACAGGCTCGGGCAAGGCAAGGGCCGCTCGGGTTATCGCTTCTCGGCCTTTTGGCTAAGATCAAGTGTAGTATCTGTTCTTATCAGTTTAATATCTGATACGTCCCCTATCTGGGGACCATATATTAAATGGATTTTTAGAACAGGGAGATGGAAATAGAGCTTGCTCTGTCCACTCCACGCATTGACCTGGTATTGCAGTATTTCCAGGACCGGTGCACCCTTCCCTTATGTGTTGACTAAAATCAGATTCCAAAAGTGTTTTTTCTCTTTGCCATTGTTTCTGTCTTTCTGAAGGGATCTCCCCTTTTAATCCCATTATTTCAACACCTGTTGGACAATGCATTTGTACAGTCATGTGTGATAATGAGCTCATTTATTAAATGCAATTAATGAATACATTGCCACCTCTTGTTGTGTGTGTGTGTGTGTGTGTCTTCTGTGTTTCTGTGTTTCCGGCATTTCACATTGGAACAGCTCATTCACCTTCCTTGTCTTCTCTCCGCCCTCCCTCCCTCCCTCCTAGGTAAGTTAAAGAGCTGCACCTGAGCCAGCCACTGATTGATGCAGCACCACAGTCAAATAGTGGAGTGGAGTGGAGTAGGGGAACAGCAAACAGCCATTAAAGCAGCCAGCCGCCTACCCGCCACAATGGACCTACCTGTGTACACTAGGTGGATGTGATGGAATGTACTGTCGTCCCTACATTTCAAGAAGAAGTAAGAATTGCAGTTGCAACAAACCCTTGCTTGCCTACAAAGAGAGCAGCAATTTGGATTTGTTACTATGTTACCTGGAAGAATAACAAACTGTGCAAGGATGGAGGTTGTAGGAGCAAAGAGAAGTTGTCTGTAAAGTTGGTGGATGCCTATTTTCCATTTTGCAGTCCCTTGTCTCCCTCTTGTGGCCTCCTGGAGGCAAATAAATGTGCAAAAAAAAGACAGCCTGGCGGCCGGCTGTTGCAGTGTTGCCCTCTCAGGCAACACTGAGTGACTGACTGAGCCTCACAGTCTTATATAAAGTTCAGACGGAACTTTGCACGTGTCATAGTGGAGCCCTCAGGATTCCAGAGCCAGCTTTCTGACATCATAATGGGGCCTGCCTCAGAGATAAAAGCCTGGGCCCAGGCAGTGTTGTTCAGTGCTGCTCAGCAGGCAGCACAGGACTGGATTAAAGCTGATACAAGGTGTGAAGGAACAAGGGGTGGCTGTGGGCATGCACTTGCTGCCGCTGCCAGTGTTTATCTGCATGGCAGGAGGGCATTTGGGCGTTGCCAGGAAGGCGTTTTTATGTAGATTCCTCCTCTTTCAGCACTGCATTGTGGTGCAAGCAAAAGAAGCAAATCCTGTCTGGCTTCCTCTCCGGCCTTTATTCACCTCCCGCTTAGTAGCTGTAAATGTGTGTGAGCCTGCAGGGCCCCATGGAATTGCCTAGGAGTAGGCTGAATCGCTGCAAGGGGTGAACAGCAGTATGGGACAGGCTCGGGCAAGGCAAGGGCCGCTCGGGTTATCGCTTCTCGGCCTTTTGGCTAAGATCAAGTGTAGTATCTGTTCTTATCAGTTTAATATCTGATACGTCCCCTATCTGGGGACCATATATTAAATGGATTTTTAGAACAGGGAGATGGAAATAGAGCTTGCTCTGTCCACTCCACGCATTGACCTGGTATTGCAGTATTTCCAGGACCGGTGCACCCTTCCCTTATGTGTTGACTAAAATCAGATTCCAAAAGTGTTTTTTCTCTTTGCCATTGTTTCTGTCTTTCTGAAGGGATCTCCCCTTTTAATCCCATTATTTCAACACCTGTTGGACAATGCATTTGTACAGTCATGTGTGATAATGAGCTCATTTATTAAATGCAATTAATGAATACATTGCCACCTCTTGTTGTGTGTGTGTGTGTGTGTGTCTTCTGTGTTTCTGTGTTTCCGGCATTTCACATTGGAACAGCTCATTCACCTTCCTTGTCTTCTCTCCGCCCTCCCTCCCTCCCTCCCTCCTAGGTAAGTTAAAGAGCTGCACCTGAGCCAGCCACTGATTGATGCAGCACCACAGTCAAATAGTGGAGTGGAGTGGAGTAGGGGAACAGCAAACAGCCATTAAAGCAGCCAGCCGCCTACCCGCCACAATGGACCTACCTGTGTACACTAGGTGGATGTGATGGAATGTACTGTCGTCCCTACATTTCAAGAAGAAGTAAGAATTGCAGTTGCAACAAACCCTTGCTTGCCTACAAAGAGAGCAGCAATTTGGATTTGTTACTATGTTACCTGGAAGAATAACAAACTGTGCAAGGATGGAGGTTGTAGGAGCAAAGAGAAGTTGTCTGTAAAGTTGGTGGATGCCTATTTTCCATTTTGCAGTCCCTTGTCTCCCTCTTGTGGCCTCCTGGAGGCAAATAAATGTGCAAAAAAAAGACAGCCTGGCGGCCGGCTGTTGCAGTGTTGCCCTCTCAGGCAACACTGAGTGACTGACTGAGCCTCACAGTCTTATATAAAGTTCAGACGGAACTTTGCACGTGTCATAGTGGAGCCCTCAGGATTCCAGAGCCAGCTTTCTGACATCATAATGGGGCCTGCCTCAGAGATAAAAGCCTGGGCCCAGGCAGTGTTGTTCAGTGCTGCTCAGCAGGCAGCACAGGACTGGATTAAAGCTGATACAAGGTGTGAAGGAACAAGGGGTGGCTGTGGGCATGCACTTGCTGCCGCTGCCAGTGTTTATCTGCATGGCAGGAGGGCATTTGGGCGTTGCCAGGAAGGCGTTTTTATGTAGATTCCTCCTCTTTCAGCACTGCATTGTGGTGCAAGCAAAAGAAGCAAATCCTGTCTGGCTTCCTCTCCGGCCTTTATTCACCTCCCGCTTAGTAGCTGTAAATGTGTGTGAGCCTGCAGGGCCCCATGGAATTGCCTAGGAGTAGGCTGAATCGCTGCAAGGGGTGAACAGCAGTATGGGACAGGCTCGGGCAAGGCAAGGGCCGCTCGGGTTATCGCTTCTCGGCCTTTTGGCTAAGATCAAGTGTAGTATCTGTTCTTATCAGTTTAATATCTGATACGTCCCCTATCTGGGGACCATATATTAAATGGATTTTTAGAACAGGGAGATGGAAATAGAGCTTGCTCTGTCCACTCCACGCATTGACCTGGTATTGCAGTATTTCCAGGACCGGTGCACCCTTCCCTTATGTGTTGACTAAAATCAGATTCCAAAAGTGTTTTTTCTCTTTGCCATTGTTTCTGTCTTTCTGAAGGGATCTCCCCTTTTAATCCCATTATTTCAACACCTGTTGGACAATGCATTTGTACAGTCATGTGTGATAATGAGCTCATTTATTAAATGCAATTAATGAATACATTGCCACCTCTTGTTGTGTGTGTGTGTGTGTGTGTCTTCTGTGTTTCTGTGTTTCCGGCATTTCACATTGGAACAGCTCATTCACCTTCCTTGTCTTCTCTCCGCCCTCCCTCCCTCCCTCCCTCCTAGGTAAGTTAAAGAGCTGCACCTGAGCCAGCCACTGATTGATGCAGCACCACAGTCAAATAGTGGAGTGGAGTGGAGTAGGGGAACAGCAAACAGCCATTAAAGCAGCCAGCCGCCTACCCGCCACAATGGACCTACCTGTGTACACTAGGTGGATGTGATGGAATGTACTGTCGTCCCTACATTTCAAGAAGAAGTAAGAATTGCAGTTGCAACAAACCCTTGCTTGCCTACAAAGAGAGCAGCAATTTGGATTTGTTACTATGTTACCTGGAAGAATAACAAACTGTGCAAGGATGGAGGTTGTAGGAGCAAAGAGAAGTTGTCTGTAAAGTTGGTGGATGCCTATTTTCCATTTTGCAGTCCCTTGTCTCCCTCTTGTGGCCTCCTGGAGGCAAATAAATGTGCAAAAAAAAGACAGCCTGGCGGCCGGCTGTTGCAGTGTTGCCCTCTCAGGCAACACTGAGTGACTGACTGAGCCTCACAGTCTTATATAAAGTTCAGACGGAACTTTGCACGTGTCATAGTGGAGCCCTCAGGATTCCAGAGCCAGCTTTCTGACATCATAATGGGGCCTGCCTCAGAGATAAAAGCCTGGGCCCAGGCAGTGTTGTTCAGTGCTGCTCAGCAGGCAGCACAGGACTGGATTAAAGCTGATACAAGGTGTGAAGGAACAAGGGGTGGCTGTGGGCATGCACTTGCTGCCGCTGCCAGTGTTTATCTGCATGGCAGGAGGGCATTTGGGCGTTGCCAGGAAGGCGTTTTTATGTAGATTCCTCCTCTTTCAGCACTGCATTGTGGTGCAAGCAAAAGAAGCAAATCCTGTCTGGCTTCCTCTCCGGCCTTTATTCACCTCCCGCTTAGTAGCTGTAAATGTGTGTGAGCCTGCAGGGCCCCATGGAATTGCCTAGGAGTAGGCTGAATCGCTGCAAGGGGTGAACAGCAGTATGGGACAGGCTCGGGCAAGGCAAGGGCCGCTCGGGTTATCGCTTCTCGGCCTTTTGGCTAAGATCAAGTGTAGTATCTGTTCTTATCAGTTTAATATCTGATACGTCCCCTATCTGGGGACCATATATTAAATGGATTTTTAGAACAGGGAGATGGAAATAGAGCTTGCTCTGTCCACTCCACGCATTGACCTGGTATTGCAGTATTTCCAGGACCGGTGCACCCTTCCCTTATGTGTTGACTAAAATCAGATTCCAAAAGTGTTTTTTCTCTTTGCCATTGTTTCTGTCTTTCTGAAGGGATCTCCCCTTTTAATCCCATTATTTCAACACCTGTTGGACAATGCATTTGTACAGTCATGTGTGATAATGAGCTCATTTATTAAATGCAATTAATGAATACATTGCCACCTCTTGTTGTGTGTGTGTGTGTGTGTGTCTTCTGTGTTTCTGTGTTTCCGGCATTTCACATTGGAACAGCTCATTCACCTTCCTTGTCTTCTCTCCGCCCTCCCTCCCTCCCTCCCTCCTAGGTAAGTTAAAGAGCTGCACCTGAGCCAGCCACTGATTGATGCAGCACCACAGTCAAATAGTGGAGTGGAGTGGAGTAGGGGAACAGCAAACAGCCATTAAAGCAGCCAGCCGCCTACCCGCCACAATGGACCTACCTGTGTACACTAGGTGGATGTGATGGAATGTACTGTCGTCCCTACATTTCAAGAAGAAGTAAGAATTGCAGTTGCAACAAACCCTTGCTTGCCTACAAAGAGAGCAGCAATTTGGATTTGTTACTATGTTACCTGGAAGAATAACAAACTGTGCAAGGATGGAGGTTGTAGGAGCAAAGAGAAGTTGTCTGTAAAGTTGGTGGATGCCTATTTTCCATTTTGCAGTCCCTTGTCTCCCTCTTGTGGCCTCCTGGAGGCAAATAAATGTGCAAAAAAAAGACAGCCTGGCGGCCGGCTGTTGCAGTGTTGCCCTCTCAGGCAACACTGAGTGACTGACTGAGCCTCACAGTCTTATATAAAGTTCAGACGGAACTTTGCACGTGTCATAGTGGAGCCCTCAGGATTCCAGAGCCAGCTTTCTGACATCATAATGGGGCCTGCCTCAGAGATAAAAGCCTGGGCCCAGGCAGTGTTGTTCAGTGCTGCTCAGCAGGCAGCACAGGACTGGATTAAAGCTGATACAAGGTGTGAAGGAACAAGGGGTGGCTGTGGGCATGCACTTGCTGCCGCTGCCAGTGTTTATCTGCATGGCAGGAGGGCATTTGGGCGTTGCCAGGAAGGCGTTTTTATGTAGATTCCTCCTCTTTCAGCACTGCATTGTGGTGCAAGCAAAAGAAGCAAATCCTGTCTGGCTTCCTCTCCGGCCTTTATTCACCTCCCGCTTAGTAGCTGTAAATGTGTGTGAGCCTGCAGGGCCCCATGGAATTGCCTAGGAGTAGGCTGAATCGCTGCAAGGGGTGAACAGCAGTATGGGACAGGCTCGGGCAAGGCAAGGGCCGCTCGGGTTATCGCTTCTCGGCCTTTTGGCTAAGATCAAGTGTAGTATCTGTTCTTATCAGTTTAATATCTGATACGTCCCCTATCTGGGGACCATATATTAAATGGATTTTTAGAACAGGGAGATGGAAATAGAGCTTGCTCTGTCCACTCCACGCATTGACCTGGTATTGCAGTATTTCCAGGACCGGTGCACCCTTCCCTTATGTGTTGACTAAAATCAGATTCCAAAAGTGTTTTTTCTCTTTGCCATTGTTTCTGTCTTTCTGAAGGGATCTCCCCTTTTAATCCCATTATTTCAACACCTGTTGGACAATGCATTTGTACAGTCATGTGTGATAATGAGCTCATTTATTAAATGCAATTAATGAATACATTGCCACCTCTTGTTGTGTGTGTGTGTGTGTGTGTGTCTTCTGTGTTTCTGTGTTTCCGGCATTTCACATTGGAACAGCTCATTCACCTTCCTTGTCTTCTCTCCGCCCTCCCTCCCTCCCTCCCTCCTAGGTAAGTTAAAGAGCTGCACCTGAGCCAGCCACTGATTGATGCAGCACCACAGTCAAATAGTGGAGTGGAGTGGAGTAGGGGAACAGCAAACAGCCATTAAAGCAGCCAGCCGCCTACCCGCCACAATGGACCTACCTGTGTACACTAGGTGGATGTGATGGAATGTACTGTCGTCCCTACATTTCAAGAAGAAGTAAGAATTGCAGTTGCAACAAACCCTTGCTTGCCTACAAAGAGAGCAGCAATTTGGATTTGTTACTATGTTACCTGGAAGAATAACAAACTGTGCAAGGATGGAGGTTGTAGGAGCAAAGAGAAGTTGTCTGTAAAGTTGGTGGATGCCTATTTTCCATTTTGCAGTCCCTTGTCTCCCTCTTGTGGCCTCCTGGAGGCAAATAAATGTGCAAAAAAAAGACAGCCTGGCGGCCGGCTGTTGCAGTGTTGCCCTCTCAGGCAACACTGAGTGACTGACTGAGCCTCACAGTCTTATATAAAGTTCAGACGGAACTTTGCACGTGTCATAGTGGAGCCCTCAGGATTCCAGAGCCAGCTTTCTGACATCATAATGGGGCCTGCCTCAGAGATAAAAGCCTGGGCCCAGGCAGTGTTGTTCAGTGCTGCTCAGCAGGCAGCACAGGACTGGATTAAAGCTGATACAAGGTGTGAAGGAACAAGGGGTGGCTGTGGGCATGCACTTGCTGCCGCTGCCAGTGTTTATCTGCATGGCAGGAGGGCATTTGGGCGTTGCCAGGAAGGCGTTTTTATGTAGATTCCTCCTCTTTCAGCACTGCATTGTGGTGCAAGCAAAAGAAGCAAATCCTGTCTGGCTTCCTCTCCGGCCTTTATTCACCTCCCGCTTAGTAGCTGTAAATGTGTGTGAGCCTGCAGGGCCCCATGGAATTGCCTAGGAGTAGGCTGAATCGCTGCAAGGGGTGAACAGCAGTATGGGACAGGCTCGGGCAAGGCAAGGGCCGCTCGGGTTATCGCTTCTCGGCCTTTTGGCTAAGATCAAGTGTAGTATCTGTTCTTATCAGTTTAATATCTGATACGTCCCCTATCTGGGGACCATATATTAAATGGATTTTTAGAACAGGGAGATGGAAATAGAGCTTGCTCTGTCCACTCCACGCATTGACCTGGTATTGCAGTATTTCCAGGACCGGTGCACCCTTCCCTTATGTGTTGACTAAAATCAGATTCCAAAAGTGTTTTTTCTCTTTGCCATTGTTTCTGTCTTTCTGAAGGGATCTCCCCTTTTAATCCCATTATTTCAACACCTGTTGGACAATGCATTTGTACAGTCATGTGTGATAATGAGCTCATTTATTAAATGCAATTAATGAATACATTGCCACCTCTTGTTGTGTGTGTGTGTGTGTGTGTCTTCTGTGTTTCTGTGTTTCCGGCATTTCACATTGGAACAGCTCATTCACCTTCCTTGTCTTCTCTCCGCCCTCCCTCCCTCCCTCCCTCCTAGGTAAGTTAAAGAGCTGCACCTGAGCCAGCCACTGATTGATGCAGCACCACAGTCAAATAGTGGAGTGGAGTGGAGTAGGGGAACAGCAAACAGCCATTAAAGCAGCCAGCCGCCTACCCGCCACAATGGACCTACCTGTGTACACTAGGTGGATGTGATGGAATGTACTGTCGTCCCTACATTTCAAGAAGAAGTAAGAATTGCAGTTGCAACAAACCCTTGCTTGCCTACAAAGAGAGCAGCAATTTGGATTTGTTACTATGTTACCTGGAAGAATAACAAACTGTGCAAGGATGGAGGTTGTAGGAGCAAAGAGAAGTTGTCTGTAAAGTTGGTGGATGCCTATTTTCCATTTTGCAGTCCCTTGTCTCCCTCTTGTGGCCTCCTGGAGGCAAATAAATGTGCAAAAAAAAGACAGCCTGGCGGCCGGCTGTTGCAGTGTTGCCCTCTCAGGCAACACTGAGTGACTGACTGAGCCTCACAGTCTTATATAAAGTTCAGACGGAACTTTGCACGTGTCATAGTGGAGCCCTCAGGATTCCAGAGCCAGCTTTCTGACATCATAATGGGGCCTGCCTCAGAGATAAAAGCCTGGGCCCAGGCAGTGTTGTTCAGTGCTGCTCAGCAGGCAGCACAGGACTGGATTAAAGCTGATACAAGGTGTGAAGGAACAAGGGGTGGCTGTGGGCATGCACTTGCTGCCGCTGCCAGTGTTTATCTGCATGGCAGGAGGGCATTTGGGCGTTGCCAGGAAGGCGTTTTTATGTAGATTCCTCCTCTTTCAGCACTGCATTGTGGTGCAAGCAAAAGAAGCAAATCCTGTCTGGCTTCCTCTCCGGCCTTTATTCACCTCCCGCTTAGTAGCTGTAAATGTGTGTGAGCCTGCAGGGCCCCATGGAATTGCCTAGGAGTAGGCTGAATCGCTGCAAGGGGTGAACAGCAGTATGGGACAGGCTCGGGCAAGGCAAGGGCCGCTCGGGTTATCGCTTCTCGGCCTTTTGGCTAAGATCAAGTGTAGTATCTGTTCTTATCAGTTTAATATCTGATACGTCCCCTATCTGGGGACCATATATTAAATGGATTTTTAGAACAGGGAGATGGAAATAGAGCTTGCTCTGTCCACTCCACGCATTGACCTGGTATTGCAGTATTTCCAGGACCGGTGCACCCTTCCCTTATGTGTTGACTAAAATCAGATTCCAAAAGTGTTTTTTCTCTTTGCCATTGTTTCTGTCTTTCTGAAGGGATCTCCCCTTTTAATCCCATTATTTCAACACCTGTTGGACAATGCATTTGTACAGTCATGTGTGATAATGAGCTCATTTATTAAATGCAATTAATGAATACATTGCCACCTCTTGTTGTGTGTGTGTGTGTGTGTGTCTTCTGTGTTTCTGTGTTTCCGGCATTTCACATTGGAACAGCTCATTCACCTTCCTTGTCTTCTCTCCGCCCTCCCTCCCTCCCTCCTAGGTAAGTTAAAGAGCTGCACCTGAGCCAGCCACTGATTGATGCAGCACCACAGTCAAATAGTGGAGTGGAGTGGAGTAGGGGAACAGCAAACAGCCATTAAAGCAGCCAGCCGCCTACCCGCCACAATGGACCTACCTGTGTACACTAGGTGGATGTGATGGAATGTACTGTCGTCCCTACATTTCAAGAAGAAGTAAGAATTGCAGTTGCAACAAACCCTTGCTTGCCTACAAAGAGAGCAGCAATTTGGATTTGTTACTATGTTACCTGGAAGAATAACAAACTGTGCAAGGATGGAGGTTGTAGGAGCAAAGAGAAGTTGTCTGTAAAGTTGGTGGATGCCTATTTTCCATTTTGCAGTCCCTTGTCTCCCTCTTGTGGCCTCCTGGAGGCAAATAAATGTGCAAAAAAAAGACAGCCTGGCGGCCGGCTGTTGCAGTGTTGCCCTCTCAGGCAACACTGAGTGACTGACTGAGCCTCACAGTCTTATATAAAGTTCAGACGGAACTTTGCACGTGTCATAGTGGAGCCCTCAGGATTCCAGAGCCAGCTTTCTGACATCATAATGGGGCCTGCCTCAGAGATAAAAGCCTGGGCCCAGGCAGTGTTGTTCAGTGCTGCTCAGCAGGCAGCACAGGACTGGATTAAAGCTGATACAAGGTGTGAAGGAACAAGGGGTGGCTGTGGGCATGCACTTGCTGCCGCTGCCAGTGTTTATCTGCATGGCAGGAGGGCATTTGGGCGTTGCCAGGAAGGCGTTTTTATGTAGATTCCTCCTCTTTCAGCACTGCATTGTGGTGCAAGCAAAAGAAGCAAATCCTGTCTGGCTTCCTCTCCGGCCTTTATTCACCTCCCGCTTAGTAGCTGTAAATGTGTGTGAGCCTGCAGGGCCCCATGGAATTGCCTAGGAGTAGGCTGAATCGCTGCAAGGGGTGAACAGCAGTATGGGACAGGCTCGGGCAAGGCAAGGGCCGCTCGGGTTATCGCTTCTCGGCCTTTTGGCTAAGATCAAGTGTAGTATCTGTTCTTATCAGTTTAATATCTGATACGTCCCCTATCTGGGGACCATATATTAAATGGATTTTTAGAACAGGGAGATGGAAATAGAGCTTGCTCTGTCCACTCCACGCATTGACCTGGTATTGCAGTATTTCCAGGACCGGTGCACCCTTCCCTTATGTGTTGACTAAAATCAGATTCCAAAAGTGTTTTTTCTCTTTGCCATTGTTTCTGTCTTTCTGAAGGGATCTCCCCTTTTAATCCCATTATTTCAACACCTGTTGGACAATGCATTTGTACAGTCATGTGTGATAATGAGCTCATTTATTAAATGCAATTAATGAATACATTGCCACCTCTTGTTGTGTGTGTGTGTGTGTGTGTCTTCTGTGTTTCTGTGTTTCCGGCATTTCACATTGGAACAGCTCATTCACCTTCCTTGTCTTCTCTCCGCCCTCCCTCCCTCCCTCCTAGGTAAGTTAAAGAGCTGCACCTGAGCCAGCCACTGATTGATGCAGCACCACAGTCAAATAGTGGAGTGGAGTGGAGTAGGGGAACAGCAAACAGCCATTAAAGCAGCCAGCCGCCTACCCGCCACAATGGACCTACCTGTGTACACTAGGTGGATGTGATGGAATGTACTGTCGTCCCTACATTTCAAGAAGAAGTAAGAATTGCAGTTGCAACAAACCCTTGCTTGCCTACAAAGAGAGCAGCAATTTGGATTTGTTACTATGTTACCTGGAAGAATAACAAACTGTGCAAGGATGGAGGTTGTAGGAGCAAAGAGAAGTTGTCTGTAAAGTTGGTGGATGCCTATTTTCCATTTTGCAGTCCCTTGTCTCCCTCTTGTGGCCTCCTGGAGGCAAATAAATGTGCAAAAAAAAGACAGCCTGGCGGCCGGCTGTTGCAGTGTTGCCCTCTCAGGCAACACTGAGTGACTGACTGAGCCTCACAGTCTTATATAAAGTTCAGACGGAACTTTGCACGTGTCATAGTGGAGCCCTCAGGATTCCAGAGCCAGCTTTCTGACATCATAATGGGGCCTGCCTCAGAGATAAAAGCCTGGGCCCAGGCAGTGTTGTTCAGTGCTGCTCAGCAGGCAGCACAGGACTGGATTAAAGCTGATACAAGGTGTGAAGGAACAAGGGGTGGCTGTGGGCATGCACTTGCTGCCGCTGCCAGTGTTTATCTGCATGGCAGGAGGGCATTTGGGCGTTGCCAGGAAGGCGTTTTTATGTAGATTCCTCCTCTTTCAGCACTGCATTGTGGTGCAAGCAAAAGAAGCAAATCCTGTCTGGCTTCCTCTCCGGCCTTTATTCACCTCCCGCTTAGTAGCTGTAAATGTGTGTGAGCCTGCAGGGCCCCATGGAATTGCCTAGGAGTAGGCTGAATCGCTGCAAGGGGTGAACAGCAGTATGGGACAGGCTCGGGCAAGGCAAGGGCCGCTCGGGTTATCGCTTCTCGGCCTTTTGGCTAAGATCAAGTGTAGTATCTGTTCTTATCAGTTTAATATCTGATACGTCCCCTATCTGGGGACCATATATTAAATGGATTTTTAGAACAGGGAGATGGAAATAGAGCTTGCTCTGTCCACTCCACGCATTGACCTGGTATTGCAGTATTTCCAGGACCGGTGCACCCTTCCCTTATGTGTTGACTAAAATCAGATTCCAAAAGTGTTTTTTCTCTTTGCCATTGTTTCTGTCTTTCTGAAGGGATCTCCCCTTTTAATCCCATTATTTCAACACCTGTTGGACAATGCATTTGTACAGTCATGTGTGATAATGAGCTCATTTATTAAATGCAATTAATGAATACATTGCCACCTCTTGTTGTGTGTGTGTGTGTGTGTGTCTTCTGTGTTTCTGTGTTTCCGGCATTTCACATTGGAACAGCTCATTCACCTTCCTTGTCTTCTCTCCGCCCTCCCTCCCTCCCTCCCTCCTAGGTAAGTTAAAGAGCTGCACCTGAGCCAGCCACTGATTGATGCAGCACCACAGTCAAATAGTGGAGTGGAGTGGAGTAGGGGAACAGCAAACAGCCATTAAAGCAGCCAGCCGCCTACCCGCCACAATGGACCTACCTGTGTACACTAGGTGGATGTGATGGAATGTACTGTCGTCCCTACATTTCAAGAAGAAGTAAGAATTGCAGTTGCAACAAACCCTTGCTTGCCTACAAAGAGAGCAGCAATTTGGATTTGTTACTATGTTACCTGGAAGAATAACAAACTGTGCAAGGATGGAGGTTGTAGGAGCAAAGAGAAGTTGTCTGTAAAGTTGGTGGATGCCTATTTTCCATTTTGCAGTCCCTTGTCTCCCTCTTGTGGCCTCCTGGAGGCAAATAAATGTGCAAAAAAAAGACAGCCTGGCGGCCGGCTGTTGCAGTGTTGCCCTCTCAGGCAACACTGAGTGACTGACTGAGCCTCACAGTCTTATATAAAGTTCAGACGGAACTTTGCACGTGTCATAGTGGAGCCCTCAGGATTCCAGAGCCAGCTTTCTGACATCATAATGGGGCCTGCCTCAGAGATAAAAGCCTGGGCCCAGGCAGTGTTGTTCAGTGCTGCTCAGCAGGCAGCACAGGACTGGATTAAAGCTGATACAAGGTGTGAAGGAACAAGGGGTGGCTGTGGGCATGCACTTGCTGCCGCTGCCAGTGTTTATCTGCATGGCAGGAGGGCATTTGGGCGTTGCCAGGAAGGCGTTTTTATGTAGATTCCTCCTCTTTCAGCACTGCATTGTGGTGCAAGCAAAAGAAGCAAATCCTGTCTGGCTTCCTCTCCGGCCTTTATTCACCTCCCGCTTAGTAGCTGTAAATGTGTGTGAGCCTGCAGGGCCCCATGGAATTGCCTAGGAGTAGGCTGAATCGCTGCAAGGGGTGAACAGCAGTATGGGACAGGCTCGGGCAAGGCAAGGGCCGCTCGGGTTATCGCTTCTCGGCCTTTTGGCTAAGATCAAGTGTAGTATCTGTTCTTATCAGTTTAATATCTGATACGTCCCCTATCTGGGGACCATATATTAAATGGATTTTTAGAACAGGGAGATGGAAATAGAGCTTGCTCTGTCCACTCCACGCATTGACCTGGTATTGCAGTATTTCCAGGACCGGTGCACCCTTCCCTTATGTGTTGACTAAAATCAGATTCCAAAAGTGTTTTTTCTCTTTGCCATTGTTTCTGTCTTTCTGAAGGGATCTCCCCTTTTAATCCCATTATTTCAACACCTGTTGGACAATGCATTTGTACAGTCATGTGTGATAATGAGCTCATTTATTAAATGCAATTAATGAATACATTGCCACCTCTTGTTGTGTGTGTGTGTGTGTGTGTCTTCTGTGTTTCTGTGTTTCCGGCATTTCACATTGGAACAGCTCATTCACCTTCCTTGTCTTCTCTCCGCCCTCCCTCCCTCCCTCCCTCCTAGGTAAGTTAAAGAGCTGCACCTGAGCCAGCCACTGATTGATGCAGCACCACAGTCAAATAGTGGAGTGGAGTGGAGTAGGGGAACAGCAAACAGCCATTAAAGCAGCCAGCCGCCTACCCGCCACAATGGACCTACCTGTGTACACTAGGTGGATGTGATGGAATGTACTGTCGTCCCTACATTTCAAGAAGAAGTAAGAATTGCAGTTGCAACAAACCCTTGCTTGCCTACAAAG
Source organism: Rhinoderma darwinii (assembly GCF_050947455.1). Taxonomy (NCBI): domain Eukaryota; kingdom Metazoa; phylum Chordata; class Amphibia; order Anura; family Rhinodermatidae; genus Rhinoderma; species Rhinoderma darwinii. Next base: position 19,292 of record NW_027464481.1, read on the forward strand.
AGAGCAGCAATTTGGATTTGTTACTATGTTACCTGGAAGAATAACAAACTGTGCAAGGATGGAGGTTGTAGGAGCAAAGAGAAGTTGTCTGTAAAGTTGGTGGATGCCTATTTTCCATTTTGCAGTCCCTTGTCTCCCTCTTGTGGCCTCCTGGAGGCAAATAAATGTGCAAAAAAAAGACAGCCTGGCGGCCGGCTGTTGCAGTGTTGCCCTCTCAGGCAACACTGAGTGACTGACTGAGCCTCACAGTCTTATATAAAGTTCAGACGGAACTTTGCACGTGTCATAGTGGAGCCCTCAGGATTCCAGAGCCAGCTTTCTGACATCATAATGGGGCCTGCCTCAGAGATAAAAGCCTGGGCCCAGGCAGTGTTGTTCAGTGCTGCTCAGCAGGCAGCACAGGACTGGATTAAAGCTGATACAAGGTGTGAAGGAACAAGGGGTGGCTGTGGGCATGCACTTGCTGCCGCTGCCAGTGTTTATCTGCATGGCAGGAGGGCATTTGGGCGTTGCCAGGAAGGCGTTTTTATGTAGATTCCTCCTCTTTCAGCACTGCATTGTGGTGCAAGCAAAAGAAGCAAATCCTGTCTGGCTTCCTCTCCGGCCTTTATTCACCTCCCGCTTAGTAGCTGTAAATGTGTGTGAGCCTGCAGGGCCCCATGGAATTGCCTAGGAGTAGGCTGAATCGCTGCAAGGGGTGAACAGCAGTATGGGACAGGCTCGGGCAAGGCAAGGGCCGCTCGGGTTATCGCTTCTCGGCCTTTTGGCTAAGATCAAGTGTAGTATCTGTTCTTATCAGTTTAATATCTGATACGTCCCCTATCTGGGGACCATATATTAAATGGATTTTTAGAACAGGGAGATGGAAATAGAGCTTGCTCTGTCCACTCCACGCATTGACCTGGTATTGCAGTATTTCCAGGACCGGTGCACCCTTCCCTTATGTGTTGACTAAAATCAGATTCCAAAAGTGTTTTTTCTCTTTGCCATTGTTTCTGTCTTTCTGAAGGGATCTCCCCTTTTAATCCCATTATTTCAACACCTGTTGGACAATGCATTTGTACAGTCATGTGTGATAATGAGCTCATTTATTAAATGCAATTAATGAATACATTGCCACCTCTTGTTGTGTGTGTGTGTGTGTGTGTCTTCTGTGTTTCTGTGTTTCCGGCATTTCACATTGGAACAGCTCATTCACCTTCCTTGTCTTCTCTCCGCCCTCCCTCCCTCCCTCCCTCCTAGGTAAGTTAAAGAGCTGCACCTGAGCCAGCCACTGATTGATGCAGCACCACAGTCAAATAGTGGAGTGGAGTGGAGTAGGGGAACAGCAAACAGCCATTAAAGCAGCCAGCCGCCTACCCGCCACAATGGACCTACCTGTGTACACTAGGTGGATGTGATGGAATGTACTGTCGTCCCTACATTTCAAGAAGAAGTAAGAATTGCAGTTGCAACAAACCCTTGCTTGCCTACAAAGAGAGCAGCAATTTGGATTTGTTACTATGTTACCTGGAAGAATAACAAACTGTGCAAGGATGGAGGTTGTAGGAGCAAAGAGAAGTTGTCTGTAAAGTTGGTGGATGCCTATTTTCCATTTTGCAGTCCCTTGTCTCCCTCTTGTGGCCTCCTGGAGGCAAATAAATGTGCAAAAAAAAGACAGCCTGGCGGCCGGCTGTTGCAGTGTTGCCCTCTCAGGCAACACTGAGTGACTGACTGAGCCTCACAGTCTTATATAAAGTTCAGACGGAACTTTGCACGTGTCATAGTGGAGCCCTCAGGATTCCAGAGCCAGCTTTCTGACATCATAATGGGGCCTGCCTCAGAGATAAAAGCCTGGGCCCAGGCAGTGTTGTTCAGTGCTGCTCAGCAGGCAGCACAGGACTGGATTAAAGCTGATACAAGGTGTGAAGGAACAAGGGGTGGCTGTGGGCATGCACTTGCTGCCGCTGCCAGTGTTTATCTGCATGGCAGGAGGGCATTTGGGCGTTGCCAGGAAGGCGTTTTTATGTAGATTCCTCCTCTTTCAGCACTGCATTGTGGTGCAAGCAAAAGAAGCAAATCCTGTCTGGCTTCCTCTCCGGCCTTTATTCACCTCCCGCTTAGTAGCTGTAAATGTGTGTGAGCCTGCAGGGCCCCATGGAATTGCCTAGGAGTAGGCTGAATCGCTGCAAGGGGTGAACAGCAGTATGGGACAGGCTCGGGCAAGGCAAGGGCCGCTCGGGTTATCGCTTCTCGGCCTTTTGGCTAAGATCAAGTGTAGTACTTTAGGGTATTGCCTTGTTTCTTGGTCAGGAGGTGCCCTGGTACCCTTTTCCTTGGCCTGGGGGGATCGTCTCTTTTACAAGAGACTTAACCCCTCTGCTGCTATTGGGGGAGAGGATTAGTCCAGGGCAACGGGGAGCGATCACTTGCCTGGCATTTAGGTGCTGAAGGTATTATCGTTGGAGTTCGTTGGATTTCGTTGGATATCGTTGGTTTTTTTGCGGCAGGATGGAGGAAATCCCTGACTACATGCGGACTCGGAATGCTGTTCGTTTTACGATGGAGGAATCTGGAGGACAAAGCAGGGACTTGGAGTTCCTAACAAAGGTACTCTTGCTTGGTCTTTTCCAGTTGGAGAGACAATGGATATTGTCTGTAATGGACTATCCAAGAAGAGGATGCTTCGATGTCACCTTTTGTACGGAGGAAATTTATCTGGACTTTCTGGACACTTTGAAGGAGAAGAAGCAGGATCCAAGACTGGTTGGTGTGATTGTAACACCACACTTTGCTCCTAGCAAAAAGTTGGTGATTGTTAAAATGTTTTCCCCCTATGTGTGTAAAGACGATATTATATGTTTTCTCACTAAGTTCTGTGAGGAGGTGGTGGAGAAGGGTAAGGTCTTTAATCCCTTTGGATTTTGGACAGGCAAATGGAAATTCCTGTGTAAAATTAAGGCAGTTGGAGAGGCTGGAAACTTATTGCTTCCTCCAGCACGCTTTAAAATTGGCAGTGCAAGTGGGAATCTCTATTTTTTTGGAATGGGGATTTTTTGCCATAATTGCAAAGAGTATGGACATGTGAAGGAAAATTGTGGGAAAATATTCTGTACAAAATGTTTCCAAGAAGGTCATATGTACAATGATTGTGAGAAGGGTAAAGTGTGTAACATGTGTAGAGAAGAAGGGCATGTGTTTAAAAATTGTTTAAAGAAAAGCAAAAGTGAAGTAAAGGAGGAGAGTAAGAAGACCGTTAAAAGAAAGGAACAGATAGTTAAAAGAAAGGAAGAGAAAGTTACCTCAGGAAAAGAGGATAAGCCACAGGAAGTGGGAGGAGGATGGAAAAGCGTTGAGGTTAAAAGGAGTGATGAAACAAAAAGGAGAAAAATTGTGGAAAAAAATGTTGTTTCAGATGAAAATAGAGCAGAAAGAGATAAATTAGTAAAAGACATAGAGGAATTAAGAGAGAAAATTAATTTTGAGAAGGTTCGGAGGCGGGTACGAACTTGTCTAAGAGGAGATATATCCGATTTTCTTGAAAGATATAAAGTGCCAACCTGGTTGGCGTGTATTGTAAATTTGGAGTGGGATGGTCAAGATCTTCGAGAACATCTTGTGGATATGGTAGGTGTAATCGCTGTAAGAAATGGTTTGTTTTATTAATTTTACTTACAAAAAAAAAAAAGAGAAATAAAAATTATATTTTGGTTTTTCATAATGATGATCAAGTCTTTAAATTTGAAGTTTAAAATTTAACTCGAGACGGATCTGAGTGGAAACCTTTTTATCTGTTCTTATCAGTTTAATATCTGATACGTCCCCTATCTGGGGACCATATATTAAATGGATTTTTAGAACAGGGAGATGGAAATAGAGCTTGCTCTGTCCACTCCACGCATTGACCTGGTATTGCAGTATTTCCAGGACCGGTGCACCCTTCCCTTATGTGTTGACTAAAATCAGATTCCAAAAGTGTTTTTTCTCTTTGCCATTGTTTCTGTCTTTCTGAAGGGATCTCCCCTTTTAATCCCATTATTTCAACACCTGTTGGACAATGCATTTGTACAGTCATGTGTGATAATGAGCTCATTTATTAAATGCAATTAATGAATACATTGCCACCTCTTGTTGTGTGTGTGTGTGTGTGTGTCTTCTGTGTTTCTGTGTTTCCGGCATTTCACATTGGAACAGCTCATTCACCTTCCTTGTCTTCTCTCCGCCCTCCCTCCCTCCCTCCCTCCTAGGTAAGTTAAAGAGCTGCACCTGAGCCAGCCACTGATTGATGCAGCACCACAGTCAAATAGTGGAGTGGAGTGGAGTAGGGGAACAGCAAACAGCCATTAAAGCAGCCAGCCGCCTACCCGCCACAATGGACCTACCTGTGTACACTAGGTGGATGTGATGGAATGTACTGTCGTCCCTACATTTCAAGAAGAAGTAAGAATTGCAGTTGCAACAAACCCTTGCTTGCCTACAAAGAGAGCAGCAATTTGGATTTGTTACTATGTTACCTGGAAGAATAACAAACTGTGCAAGGATGGAGGTTGTAGGAGCAAAGAGAAGTTGTCTGTAAAGTTGGTGGATGCCTATTTTCCATTTTGCAGTCCCTTGTCTCCCTCTTGTGGCCTCCTGGAGGCAAATAAATGTGCAAAAAAAAGACAGCCTGGCGGCCGGCTGTTGCAGTGTTGCCCTCTCAGGCAACACTGAGTGACTGACTGAGCCTCACAGTCTTATATAAAGTTCAGACGGAACTTTGCACGTGTCATAGTGGAGCCCTCAGGATTCCAGAGCCAGCTTTCTGACATCATAATGGGGCCTGCCTCAGAGATAAAAGCCTGGGCCCAGGCAGTGTTGTTCAGTGCTGCTCAGCAGGCAGCACAGGACTGGATTAAAGCTGATACAAGGTGTGAAGGAACAAGGGGTGGCTGTGGGCATGCACTTGCTGCCGCTGCCAGTGTTTATCTGCATGGCAGGAGGGCATTTGGGCGTTGCCAGGAAGGCGTTTTTATGTAGATTCCTCCTCTTTCAGCACTGCATTGTGGTGCAAGCAAAAGAAGCAAATCCTGTCTGGCTTCCTCTCCGGCCTTTATTCACCTCCCGCTTAGTAGCTGTAAATGTGTGTGAGCCTGCAGGGCCCCATGGAATTGCCTAGGAGTAGGCTGAATCGCTGCAAGGGGTGAACAGCAGTATGGGACAGGCTCGGGCAAGGCAAGGGCCGCTCGGGTTATCGCTTCTCGGCCTTTTGGCTAAGATCAAGTGTAGTATCTGTTCTTATCAGTTTAATATCTGATACGTCCCCTATCTGGGGACCATATATTAAATGGATTTTTAGAACAGGGAGATGGAAATAGAGCTTGCTCTGTCCACTCCACGCATTGACCTGGTATTGCAGTATTTCCAGGACCGGTGCACCCTTCCCTTATGTGTTGACTAAAATCAGATTCCAAAAGTGTTTTTTCTCTTTGCCATTGTTTCTGTCTTTCTGAAGGGATCTCCCCTTTTAATCCCATTATTTCAACACCTGTTGGACAATGCATTTGTACAGTCATGTGTGATAATGAGCTCATTTATTAAATGCAATTAATGAATACATTGCCACCTCTTGTTGTGTGTGTGTGTGTGTGTGTCTTCTGTGTTTCTGTGTTTCCGGCATTTCACATTGGAACAGCTCATTCACCTTCCTTGTCTTCTCTCCGCCCTCCCTCCCTCCCTCCCTCCTAGGTAAGTTAAAGAGCTGCACCTGAGCCAGCCACTGATTGATGCAGCACCACAGTCAAATAGTGGAGTGGAGTGGAGTAGGGGAACAGCAAACAGCCATTAAAGCAGCCAGCCGCCTACCCGCCACAATGGACCTACCTGTGTACACTAGGTGGATGTGATGGAATGTACTGTCGTCCCTACATTTCAAGAAGAAGTAAGAATTGCAGTTGCAACAAACCCTTGCTTGCCTACAAAGAGAGCAGCAATTTGGATTTGTTACTATGTTACCTGGAAGAATAACAAACTGTGCAAGGATGGAGGTTGTAGGAGCAAAGAGAAGTTGTCTGTAAAGTTGGTGGATGCCTATTTTCCATTTTGCAGTCCCTTGTCTCCCTCTTGTGGCCTCCTGGAGGCAAATAAATGTGCAAAAAAAAGACAGCCTGGCGGCCGGCTGTTGCAGTGTTGCCCTCTCAGGCAACACTGAGTGACTGACTGAGCCTCACAGTCTTATATAAAGTTCAGACGGAACTTTGCACGTGTCATAGTGGAGCCCTCAGGATTCCAGAGCCAGCTTTCTGACATCATAATGGGGCCTGCCTCAGAGATAAAAGCCTGGGCCCAGGCAGTGTTGTTCAGTGCTGCTCAGCAGGCAGCACAGGACTGGATTAAAGCTGATACAAGGTGTGAAGGAACAAGGGGTGGCTGTGGGCATGCACTTGCTGCCGCTGCCAGTGTTTATCTGCATGGCAGGAGGGCATTTGGGCGTTGCCAGGAAGGCGTTTTTATGTAGATTCCTCCTCTTTCAGCACTGCATTGTGGTGCAAGCAAAAGAAGCAAATCCTGTCTGGCTTCCTCTCCGGCCTTTATTCACCTCCCGCTTAGTAGCTGTAAATGTGTGTGAGCCTGCAGGGCCCCATGGAATTGCCTAGGAGTAGGCTGAATCGCTGCAAGGGGTGAACAGCAGTATGGGACAGGCTCGGGCAAGGCAAGGGCCGCTCGGGTTATCGCTTCTCGGCCTTTTGGCTAAGATCAAGTGTAGTATCTGTTCTTATCAGTTTAATATCTGATACGTCCCCTATCTGGGGACCATATATTAAATGGATTTTTAGAACAGGGAGATGGAAATAGAGCTTGCTCTGTCCACTCCACGCATTGACCTGGTATTGCAGTATTTCCAGGACCGGTGCACCCTTCCCTTATGTGTTGACTAAAATCAGATTCCAAAAGTGTTTTTTCTCTTTGCCATTGTTTCTGTCTTTCTGAAGGGATCTCCCCTTTTAATCCCATTATTTCAACACCTGTTGGACAATGCATTTGTACAGTCATGTGTGATAATGAGCTCATTTATTAAATGCAATTAATGAATACATTGCCACCTCTTGTTGTGTGTGTGTGTGTGTGTGTCTTCTGTGTTTCTGTGTTTCCGGCATTTCACATTGGAACAGCTCATTCACCTTCCTTGTCTTCTCTCCGCCCTCCCTCCCTCCCTCCCTCCTAGGTAAGTTAAAGAGCTGCACCTGAGCCAGCCACTGATTGATGCAGCACCACAGTCAAATAGTGGAGTGGAGTGGAGTAGGGGAACAGCAAACAGCCATTAAAGCAGCCAGCCGCCTACCCGCCACAATGGACCTACCTGTGTACACTAGGTGGATGTGATGGAATGTACTGTCGTCCCTACATTTCAAGAAGAAGTAAGAATTGCAGTTGCAACAAACCCTTGCTTGCCTACAAAGAGAGCAGCAATTTGGATTTGTTACTATGTTACCTGGAAGAATAACAAACTGTGCAAGGATGGAGGTTGTAGGAGCAAAGAGATTACCTGGAAGAATAACAAACTGTGCAAGGATGGAGGTTGTAGGAGCAAAGAGAAGTTGTCTGTAAAGTTGGTGGATGCCTATTTTCCATTTTGCAGTCCCTTGTCTCCCTCTTGTGGCCTCCTGGAGGCAAATAAATGTGCAAAAAAAAGACAGCCTGGCGGCCGGCTGTTGCAGTGTTGCCCTCTCAGGCAACACTGAGTGACTGACTGAGCCTCACAGTCTTATATAAAGTTCAGACGGAACTTTGCACGTGTCATAGTGGAGCCCTCAGGATTCCAGAGCCAGCTTTCTGACATCATAATGGGGCCTGCCTCAGAGATAAAAGCCTGGGCCCAGGCAGTGTTGTTCAGTGCTGCTCAGCAGGCAGCACAGGACTGGATTAAAGCTGATACAAGGTGTGAAGGAACAAGGGGTGGCTGTGGGCATGCACTTGCTGCCGCTGCCAGTGTTTATCTGCATGGCAGGAGGGCATTTGGGCGTTGCCAGGAAGGCGTTTTTATGTAGATTCCTCCTCTTTCAGCACTGCATTGTGGTGCAAGCAAAAGAAGCAAATCCTGTCTGGCTTCCTCTCCGGCCTTTATTCACCTCCCGCTTAGTAGCTGTAAATGTGTGTGAGCCTGCAGGGCCCCATGGAATTGCCTAGGAGTAGGCTGAATCGCTGCAAGGGGTGAACAGCAGTATGGGACAGGCTCGGGCAAGGCAAGGGCCGCTCGGGTTATCGCTTCTCGGCCTTTTGGCTAAGATCAAGTGTAGTATCTGTTCTTATCAGTTTAATATCTGATACGTCCCCTATCTGGGGACCATATATTAAATGGATTTTTAGAACAGGGAGATGGAAATAGAGCTTGCTCTGTCCACTCCACGCATTGACCTGGTATTGCAGTATTTCCAGGACCGGTGCACCCTTCCCTTATGTGTTGACTAAAATCAGATTCCAAAAGTGTTTTTTCTCTTTGCCATTGTTTCTGTCTTTCTGAAGGGATCTCCCCTTTTAATCCCATTATTTCAACACCTGTTGGACAATGCATTTGTACAGTCATGTGTGATAATGAGCTCATTTATTAAATGCAATTAATGAATACATTGCCACCTCTTGTTGTGTGTGTGTGTGTGTGTGTCTTCTGTGTTTCTGTGTTTCCGGCATTTCACATTGGAACAGCTCATTCACCTTCCTTGTCTTCTCTCCGCCCTCCCTCCCTCCCTCCCTCCTAGGTAAGTTAAAGAGCTGCACCTGAGCCAGCCACTGATTGATGCAGCACCACAGTCAAATAGTGGAGTGGAGTGGAGTAGGGGAACAGCAAACAGCCATTAAAGCAGCCAGCCGCCTACCCGCCACAATGGACCTACCTGTGTACACTAGGTGGATGTGATGGAATGTACTGTCGTCCCTACATTTCAAGAAGAAGTAAGAATTGCAGTTGCAACAAACCCTTGCTTGCCTACAAAGAGAGCAGCAATTTGGATTTGTTACTATGTTACCTGGAAGAATAACAAACTGTGCAAGGATGGAGGTTGTAGGAGCAAAGAGAAGTTGTCTGTAAAGTTGGTGGATGCCTATTTTCCATTTTGCAGTCCCTTGTCTCCCTCTTGTGGCCTCCTGGAGGCAAATAAATGTGCAAAAAAAAGACAGCCTGGCGGCCGGCTGTTGCAGTGTTGCCCTCTCAGGCAACACTGAGTGACTGACTGAGCCTCACAGTCTTATATAAAGTTCAGACGGAACTTTGCACGTGTCATAGTGGAGCCCTCAGGATTCCAGAGCCAGCTTTCTGACATCATAATGGGGCCTGCCTCAGAGATAAAAGCCTGGGCCCAGGCAGTGTTGTTCAGTGCTGCTCAGCAGGCAGCACAGGACTGGATTAAAGCTGATACAAGGTGTGAAGGAACAAGGGGTGGCTGTGGGCATGCACTTGCTGCCGCTGCCAGTGTTTATCTGCATGGCAGGAGGGCATTTGGGCGTTGCCAGGAAGGCGTTTTTATGTAGATTCCTCCTCTTTCAGCACTGCATTGTGGTGCAAGCAAAAGAAGCAAATCCTGTCTGGCTTCCTCTCCGGCCTTTATTCACCTCCCGCTTAGTAGCTGTAAATGTGTGTGAGCCTGCAGGGCCCCATGGAATTGCCTAGGAGTAGGCTGAATCGCTGCAAGGGGTGAACAGCAGTATGGGACAGGCTCGGGCAAGGCAAGGGCCGCTCGGGTTATCGCTTCTCGGCCTTTTGGCTAAGATCAAGTGTAGTATCTGTTCTTATCAGTTTAATATCTGATACGTCCCCTATCTGGGGACCATATATTAAATGGATTTTTAGAACAGGGAGATGGAAATAGAGCTTGCTCTGTCCACTCCACGCATTGACCTGGTATTGCAGTATTTCCAGGACCGGTGCACCCTTCCCTTATGTGTTGACTAAAATCAGATTCCAAAAGTGTTTTTTCTCTTTGCCATTGTTTCTGTCTTTCTGAAGGGATCTCCCCTTTTAATCCCATTATTTCAACACCTGTTGGACAATGCATTTGTACAGTCATGTGTGATAATGAGCTCATTTATTAAATGCAATTAATGAATACATTGCCACCTCTTGTTGTGTGTGTGTGTGTGTGTGTCTTCTGTGTTTCTGTGTTTCCGGCATTTCACATTGGAACAGCTCATTCACCTTCCTTGTCTTCTCTCCGCCCTCCCTCCCTCCCTCCCTCCTAGGTAAGTTAAAGAGCTGCACCTGAGCCAGCCACTGATTGATGCAGCACCACAGTCAAATAGTGGAGTGGAGTGGAGTAGGGGAACAGCAAACAGCCATTAAAGCAGCCAGCCGCCTACCCGCCACAATGGACCTACCTGTGTACACTAGGTGGATGTGATGGAATGTACTGTCGTCCCTACATTTCAAGAAGAAGTAAGAATTGCAGTTGCAACAAACCCTTGCTTGCCTACAAAGAGAGCAGCAATTTGGATTTGTTACTATGTTACCTGGAAGAATAACAAACTGTGCAAGGATGGAGGTTGTAGGAGCAAAGAGAAGTTGTCTGTAAAGTTGGTGGATGCCTATTTTCCATTTTGCAGTCCCTTGTCTCCCTCTTGTGGCCTCCTGGAGGCAAATAAATGTGCAAAAAAAAGACAGCCTGGCGGCCGGCTGTTGCAGTGTTGCCCTCTCAGGCAACACTGAGTGACTGACTGAGCCTCACAGTCTTATATAAAGTTCAGACGGAACTTTGCACGTGTCATAGTGGAGCCCTCAGGATTCCAGAGCCAGCTTTCTGACATCATAATGGGGCCTGCCTCAGAGATAAAAGCCTGGGCCCAGGCAGTGTTGTTCAGTGCTGCTCAGCAGGCAGCACAGGACTGGATTAAAGCTGATACAAGGTGTGAAGGAACAAGGGGTGGCTGTGGGCATGCACTTGCTGCCGCTGCCAGTGTTTATCTGCATGGCAGGAGGGCATTTGGGCGTTGCCAGGAAGGCGTTTTTATGTAGATTCCTCCTCTTTCAGCACTGCATTGTGGTGCAAGCAAAAGAAGCAAATCCTGTCTGGCTTCCTCTCCGGCCTTTATTCACCTCCCGCTTAGTAGCTGTAAATGTGTGTGAGCCTGCAGGGCCCCATGGAATTGCCTAGGAGTAGGCTGAATCGCTGCAAGGGGTGAACAGCAGTATGGGACAGGCTCGGGCAAGGCAAGGGCCGCTCGGGTTATCGCTTCTCGGCCTTTTGGCTAAGATCAAGTGTAGTATCTGTTCTTATCAGTTTAATATCTGATACGTCCCCTATCTGGGGACCATATATTAAATGGATTTTTAGAACAGGGAGATGGAAATAGAGCTTGCTCTGTCCACTCCACGCATTGACCTGGTATTGCAGTATTTCCAGGACCGGTGCACCCTTCCCTTATGTGTTGACTAAAATCAGATTCCAAAAGTGTTTTTTCTCTTTGCCATTGTTTCTGTCTTTCTGAAGGGATCTCCCCTTTTAATCCCATTATTTCAACACCTGTTGGACAATGCATTTGTACAGTCATGTGTGATAATGAGCTCATTTATTAAATGCAATTAATGAATACATTGCCACCTCTTGTTGTGTGTGTGTGTGTGTGTGTCTTCTGTGTTTCTGTGTTTCCGGCATTTCACATTGGAACAGCTCATTCACCTTCCTTGTCTTCTCTCCGCCCTCCCTCCCTCCCTCCCTCCTAGGTAAGTTAAAGAGCTGCACCTGAGCCAGCCACTGATTGATGCAGCACCACAGTCAAATAGTGGAGTGGAGTGGAGTAGGGGAACAGCAAACAGCCATTAAAGCAGCCAGCCGCCTACCCGCCACAATGGACCTACCTGTGTACACTAGGTGGATGTGATGGAATGTACTGTCGTCCCTACATTTCAAGAAGAAGTAAGAATTGCAGTTGCAACAAACCCTTGCTTGCCTACAAAGAGAGCAGCAATTTGGATTTGTTACTATGTTACCTGGAAGAATAACAAACTGTGCAAGGATGGAGGTTGTAGGAGCAAAGAGAAGTTGTCTGTAAAGTTGGTGGATGCCTATTTTCCATTTTGCAGTCCCTTGTCTCCCTCTTGTGGCCTCCTGGAGGCAAATAAATGTGCAAAAAAAAGACAGCCTGGCGGCCGGCTGTTGCAGTGTTGCCCTCTCAGGCAACACTGAGTGACTGACTGAGCCTCACAGTCTTATATAAAGTTCAGACGGAACTTTGCACGTGTCATAGTGGAGCCCTCAGGATTCCAGAGCCAGCTTTCTGACATCATAATGGGGCCTGCCTCAGAGATAAAAGCCTGGGCCCAGGCAGTGTTGTTCAGTGCTGCTCAGCAGGCAGCACAGGACTGGATTAAAGCTGATACAAGGTGTGAAGGAACAAGGGGTGGCTGTGGGCATGCACTTGCTGCCGCTGCCAGTGTTTATCTGCATGGCAGGAGGGCATTTGGGCGTTGCCAGGAAGGCGTTTTTATGTAGATTCCTCCTCTTTCAGCACTGCATTGTGGTGCAAGCAAAAGAAGCAAATCCTGTCTGGCTTCCTCTCCGGCCTTTATTCACCTCCCGCTTAGTAGCTGTAAATGTGTGTGAGCCTGCAGGGCCCCATGGAATTGCCTAGGAGTAGGCTGAATCGCTGCAAGGGGTGAACAGCAGTATGGGACAGGCTCGGGCAAGGCAAGGGCCGCTCGGGTTATCGCTTCTCGGCCTTTTGGCTAAGATCAAGTGTAGTATCTGTTCTTATCAGTTTAATATCTGATACGTCCCCTATCTGGGGACCATATATTAAATGGATTTTTAGAACAGGGAGATGGAAATAGAGCTTGCTCTGTCCACTCCACGCATTGACCTGGTATTGCAGTATTTCCAGGACCGGTGCACCCTTCCCTTATGTGTTGACTAAAATCAGATTCCAAAAGTGTTTTTTCTCTTTGCCATTGTTTCTGTCTTTCTGAAGGGATCTCCCCTTTTAATCCCATTATTTCAACACCTGTTGGACAATGCATTTGTACAGTCATGTGTGATAATGAGCTCATTTATTAAATGCAATTAATGAATACATTGCCACCTCTTGTTGTGTGTGTGTGTGTGTGTGTCTTCTGTGTTTCTGTGTTTCCGGCATTTCACATTGGAACAGCTCATTCACCTTCCTTGTCTTCTCTCCGCCCTCCCTCCCTCCCTCCCTCCTAGGTAAGTTAAAGAGCTGCACCTGAGCCAGCCACTGATTGATGCAGCACCACAGTCAAATAGTGGAGTGGAGTGGAGTAGGGGAACAGCAAACAGCCATTAAAGCAGCCAGCCGCCTACCCGCCACAATGGACCTACCTGTGTACACTAGGTGGATGTGATGGAATGTACTGTCGTCCCTACATTTCAAGAAGAAGTAAGAATTGCAGTTGCAACAAACCCTTGCTTGCCTACAAAGAGAGCAGCAATTTGGATTTGTTACTATGTTACCTGGAAGAATAACAAACTGTGCAAGGATGGAGGTTGTAGGAGCAAAGAGAAGTTGTCTGTAAAGTTGGTGGATGCCTATTTTCCATTTTGCAGTCCCTTGTCTCCCTCTTGTGGCCTCCTGGAGGCAAATAAATGTGCAAAAAAAAGACAGCCTGGCGGCCGGCTGTTGCAGTGTTGCCCTCTCAGGCAACACTGAGTGACTGACTGAGCCTCACAGTCTTATATAAAGTTCAGACGGAACTTTGCACGTGTCATAGTGGAGCCCTCAGGATTCCAGAGCCAGCTTTCTGACATCATAATGGGGCCTGCCTCAGAGATAAAAGCCTGGGCCCAGGCAGTGTTGTTCAGTGCTGCTCAGCAGGCAGCACAGGACTGGATTAAAGCTGATACAAGGTGTGAAGGAACAAGGGGTGGCTGTGGGCATGCACTTGCTGCCGCTGCCAGTGTTTATCTGCATGGCAGGAGGGCATTTGGGCGTTGCCAGGAAGGCGTTTTTATGTAGATTCCTCCTCTTTCAGCACTGCATTGTGGTGCAAGCAAAAGAAGCAAATCCTGTCTGGCTTCCTCTCCGGCCTTTATTCACCTCCCGCTTAGTAGCTGTAAATGTGTGTGAGCCTGCAGGGCCCCATGGAATTGCCTAGGAGTAGGCTGAATCGCTGCAAGGGGTGAACAGCAGTATGGGACAGGCTCGGGCAAGGCAAGGGCCGCTCGGGTTATCGCTTCTCGGCCTTTTGGCTAAGATCAAGTGTAGTATCTGTTCTTATCAGTTTAATATCTGATACGTCCCCTATCTGGGGACCATATATTAAATGGATTTTTAGAACAGGGAGATGGAAATAGAGCTTGCTCTGTCCACTCCACGCATTGACCTGGTATTGCAGTATTTCCAGGACCGGTGCACCCTTCCCTTATGTGTTGACTAAAATCAGATTCCAAAAGTGTTTTTTCTCTTTGCCATTGTTTCTGTCTTTCTGAAGGGATCTCCCCTTTTAATCCCATTATTTCAACACCTGTTGGACAATGCATTTGTACAGTCATGTGTGATAATGAGCTCATTTATTAAATGCAATTAATGAATACATTGCCACCTCTTGTTGTGTGTGTGTGTGTGTGTGTCTTCTGTGTTTCTGTGTTTCCGGCATTTCACATTGGAACAGCTCATTCACCTTCCTTGTCTTCTCTCCGCCCTCCCTCCCTCCCTCCCTCCTAGGTAAGTTAAAGAGCTGCACCTGAGCCAGCCACTGATTGATGCAGCACCACAGTCAAATAGTGGAGTGGAGTGGAGTAGGGGAACAGCAAACAGCCATTAAAGCAGCCAGCCGCCTACCCGCCACAATGGACCTACCTGTGTACACTAGGTGGATGTGATGGAATGTACTGTCGTCCCTACATTTCAAGAAGAAGTAAGAATTGCAGTTGCAACAAACCCTTGCTTGCCTACAAAGAGAGCAGCAATTTGGATTTGTTACTATGTTACCTGGAAGAATAACAAACTGTGCAAGGATGGAGGTTGTAGGAGCAAAGAGAAGTTGTCTGTAAAGTTGGTGGATGCCTATTTTCCATTTTGCAGTCCCTTGTCTCCCTCTTGTGGCCTCCTGGAGGCAAATAAATGTGCAAAAAAAAGACAGCCTGGCGGCCGGCTGTTGCAGTGTTGCCCTCTCAGGCAACACTGAGTGACTGACTGAGCCTCACAGTCTTATATAAAGTTCAGACGGAACTTTGCACGTGTCATAGTGGAGCCCTCAGGATTCCAGAGCCAGCTTTCTGACATCATAATGGGGCCTGCCTCAGAGATAAAAGCCTGGGCCCAGGCAGTGTTGTTCAGTGCTGCTCAGCAGGCAGCACAGGACTGGATTAAAGCTGATACAAGGTGTGAAGGAACAAGGGGTGGCTGTGGGCATGCACTTGCTGCCGCTGCCAGTGTTTATCTGCATGGCAGGAGGGCATTTGGGCGTTGCCAGGAAGGCGTTTTTATGTAGATTCCTCCTCTTTCAGCACTGCATTGTGGTGCAAGCAAAAGAAGCAAATCCTGTCTGGCTTCCTCTCCGGCCTTTATTCACCTCCCGCTTAGTAGCTGTAAATGTGTGTGAGCCTGCAGGGCCCCATGGAATTGCCTAGGAGTAGGCTGAATCGCTGCAAGGGGTGAACAGCAGTATGGGACAGGCTCGGGCAAGGCAAGGGCCGCTCGGGTTATCGCTTCTCGGCCTTTTGGCTAAGATCAAGTGTAGTATCTGTTCTTATCAGTCCTTGTAAGGATAGATAGCTCGGAGAACCACTGGGGGCTATAAACACTAGCTTAGCGATCCAAGAGCGTTCCAGACGAAGCCGGCGACGAACTGCGGAGAAGAACCAGCGAAGACGACGATCCAGAAGGGAGAAGCCGCCATCGGGGAAGAAGCTCCGGGAGATCGCTGCCGGGAAGAAGAAGGAGAACTTCGGAGAAGAGCCGCTGCTGAAGGGGATCTTTGAAGAAGCTCGGCCGCAGAAGAAGCTCGACGAGGAACCGCTGCGGAAGAAATTTCGTGGAAGAACCTCGGCCAGCAAGGAGAAGATTTGCATAGCTCCGCCCCCTTCGGGAAAGAGCTATCGAAGATCCTCCCCAAGCGACAGGAACAGCTGGAAGAAGCCATGGCCTCAACCAGCAACCCTGCCACCCAGAAGAAGAAGGCTGATGGACCAGGTGAGCCGACCCAGGCCAGGACATCTCCTCCTGAAGCCTCCTCAAGCCAACAGGCCACCAGGAAGCCGAACCAGGCTGCTCCAACCCTGGAGCCCTGGATGAAGCAGACGGTGGCCCTGAAGCTGAAGGAGGTGGACGGGAGAGTGCCGGACATGACGGAAGAAGTGTTCTGCCAGAAGATGCTCCTGGACCAGGGCTTCGCTAAGCCGGAGACCATCAGCATCCAGGCCTTCATGACCGGGATGTTCTTCGTGACCTTTGCATCGATCAACATCTGCAGAAGGTACTGGGAGATGGTGAAAGCGGCGAGGCCTGAATCCCCTTTCTCTCGCTTTGTGGGCAACTGCCCTGTCCAAAGAGAGGAAAGGCGGGTGACGGTCTCAATGCGGAACCCACACACCCCCGGCAAAGACATCACCACGCTCCTGAAGCGGTTCTGCACAGTGGTGAGGGAACCCACCCACATCCTGAACGGACTCGGCTTCTGGACTGGCAAGTGGTCGGTAATCGTCCGACTGAACAAGGATTCAAGCGCGGAAGACGGCCTCCAGCACCTGCCCCAGTCATTCTCGCTGGGCAACTCCTACGGCCTCATCTACTACCCGGACATGCCGCAGATCTGCAGGAGATGCAGCAAGAAGGGTCATTCGATGAAGGACTGCAAGGAGGACGCCTGCAAGAACTGCCGGGTAACAGGACACGAGACCAAAGACTGCCCGAAACGGACAATGTGCAACCTCTGCGGACAAGCAGCCCACTCTTACAAGGACTGCCCGAAGAGGGATCGATCCTGGGCAACTGTAGCAGCGAAAGCTCCAGCCAGAGGGAACCCCGCCCCAGCCAGAGCTCCAGCGGCACAGAAGACCGGGAAAAAGAAGGATGGTAAGAAGACGACAGTCCCTCCCCCCCCTCTCCCGGCCCTCCCTCGCCCTACCCTTCCCACCCTCCCTCGCCCGGCCCTCCCCACCCCCCCGTCCCCAACCCCTGTCACCCCCACTGAGGCTCTCACCTTCTCCTACCCACCCATCTCAGTGGTCCTGTCACCTGCACCTCTCCCAACCCAGCCTCCCTTCTCCCCAGCTCCAGCAGCACTAACCTCTTCCCCTCCAGCTGCTGGAGTCCTCTCCCTGGAGGATTTTCCCCCTCTTGTCTCCTCAGGTGCCATCCAGAGGAAGAGAAAGGTGAGGGACAGCCCAGCGGCTGAGTCCTCAAAGCGACAAGTCGTGGAAATCTGCGAAGATTCCCTTGCGCAGCAGGAGGAAATGGAGCAGATGGTGGAGGAACTCGTGTCTGAACCTGAGGTCATCGACTTCACAACAGACATCCAGGTGGCTACAATCCTGGAACAATTTTTGTCAGAGGGCCTGCTGGATCTTTCGGACCCGCCAGGCGAGGAGGATCCGCCCGACCGGACTGGTAACTAAGGTGTATCGTTTGCACTGACCTTCTTTATTCTCCCCCATGGCCGCTAAACTTAACATCTTTAGCCTCAATGTGAGGAGTGTTAGAGATAGGACTAGATGTCAGATGGTGCTAACTTTTCTTTCCAAGCAGTCGAGTGATATATTTATGCTGCAGGAATGTACTCTCCCCTCTTCCAGGTCATATCATCACCTGGCCAGGCAGTGGACCCATGGCCCGTCCTACTGGTCTGGTGGGGGCGACTGTAAGTCTGCGGGGGTTGCCATCCTGATTAGGGGAGGCGTATTTACTGTTGACTCTGTCCAGGAGCTCGTCTGCGGCCGCTTGTTGGTCGTAGACGGTTCCTGGGCAGGAGAGCCGATTAGGCTCATCAGCGTGTACGCCCCCCCTATGAAGGCTGAGCGCCTGGAACTATTCCAGACCCTGCGGACCCAGCTCGCCACCACTAGGGCAGTGGTGATGGCCGGGGACTTCAACTGCCCCATCGAAGAGGATGGACGAAGCTCCGGCACTTCAATCAAGCTGGATGTCAGTTCCAAACTGCTTATCGAGATGGTAACCGAAGCATCCTTGCAGGACGTTGTGGGCTCCATGGGGATCGGCTCTGTGAACTATTCATGGAGCCGACCCGATGGCTCACTTCGTTCTCGGATTGACTTTGTGTTCACCTCCCGGGCAGTCAAGCAGCATGGGCACTCCATGGTCCCCTGCTTCTTCTCTGACCACAGGGCCATTCTCTTCCAGGGTGCCATCGGCCACGGTTTTCCTCCCGGCCCTGGCTCCTGGAAGCTGAATTGTGCCCTGCTGGAAAGAGAGGAGGTACTGGCGGAACTTAGAGACGCCTATATTGTTTGGAGGAATGATAAAGTTTTCTTTGACAAAACCTGTGACTGGTGGGAATATGTTAAAGTTGAATTTCGTTGTTTCTTTCAGGCAAAAAGTCGTCAACAGGCGTGTGAGAGGAAGAGAGACTTCAGAGAGATGCAGCGTCAGCTGCGATCCCTGCAAGACCTCCTTCAATGCGGCTGGGACGTCAGGAAGGAGCTGGAGGAAGCCAAAAAGGGCCTGAAAAGGCACTTTGAGGAGGAATCCAAGCGAATTGTCTTTCGTTCCAAGGTGGAGAACCTGGAGAAGGGTGAGAAATGTAACTCGTTCTTTTTCAGGAAACTCCATGCCGGCCACACGCCCCTGAAGGAACTCCGAGACGAGACCGGAAACATGCATTCTGGGAAGAAGGAGGTGATGGGAGTCGTCACAGACTACTACCGAAGCCTCTACTCCCGGAAAACCACTGACCCCGAAGCCGCCGATAAATTCCTGTCAGGTATCACTAATCATCTTGATCCTGCAGGTACGGAGGCTATGGATGTACCCCTGACGGTGGAGGAACTGCTCTCTGCCGCTAAATCCTTCAGACCCGGCAGGACCCCGGGCAGTGATGGTCTCCCAGCAGAGCTCTATGTAGCGCTGGGGGACTTGATCTGTCCGGACCTGCTGGAGCTCTATGAGGAGATGGTGGTGGAGGGTAGAATGCCACCGTCCTTGAGAGAAGGCATGATCACGATCTTGTATAAGCGGAAGGGGGAGAGATGTGACCTGAAAAACTGGCGTCCCATCTCTCTCCTGAACGTGGACTACAAGATCCTCGCCAAAGTATTGACCAACAGACTGAAGGTTGTCATCGGACAGATCATCGGATCGGACCAAACCTGCGGCATTCCTGGCCGTAGGGTGGCCGACAGTCTTGCCCTGGTGAGGGACACGGTGCATTACATGCAAAGCCGCCGTACACACGCGGCCCTGGTCAGTCTGGATCAGGAGAAGGCTTTTGACCGGGTCTCTCACGAATTCATGGGTAAGGCTCTGCGTAGGCTGCGGCTTGGCAGGTTGTTCTGTTTGTATGTTAACCTGATGTATTGCGACATTTACAGCTCGGTGCTGGTGAACGGCTGGAAGACTGACCCCTTTCCTGTATCGTCGGGGGTTAGACAAGGCTGTCCTCTTTCACCTCTCCTTTTTGTTTGTGTTATAGAGCTCTTCGCAGAGGCTATCCGGCAGAATGGAGAGATCAGAGGGATCACCGCACCAGGTCCAGGACACTTCGAGGTCAAATGCTCGCTGTACATGGACGACGTGACCGTCTTCTGCGCTGACCAGAGTTCGGTGACTGCACTCGTCCAGACCTGCGAGGAGTTCGGACGCGCTTCAGGGGCAAAAGTCAACTGCGGGAAGTCGGAAGCCATGCTCTTCGGAAAGTGGTACCTGCCTTCTCCTGCCTCCTTCCCGTTTACTATCAAGCCGGACCTCATCAAAATTCTGGGAGTCTGGTTCGGTAAGGAAGGTGCAGCCCTAAAGTCGTGGGAAGAACGCTTGGCCAAAGTCAACCAAAGGATCGGACTGTGGAGCCTCAGACAACTCACTATTGAGGGCAAAGCAATGGTCCTGCGTAACGAAGTCTTGCCTGTGCTACAATACACTGCACAGGCATGGCCCCCTCTAGCCACCGTCTCGAGGGCCATTACCAGGACTGTGTTTCGCTTCATCTGGGGCTCGAAAATGGACAGAGTAAAGCGGACTGTTATGTACAAGGAGCCCCGCAAAGGTGGGAAGGGTATACCCGATATTCCCACTCTGCTGCGGATCGCTTTTGTATGTGACTGTGTTCGTAGGACTCTGAGGACAGCAAACGGCTCTGCGGGCAAGGCCATGTCCCGCTACTTCCTCCTTCCCCTCTGGCGAGGTTTTGGCTGGGACAAGTGGGACAGCTCCTTCCCTTACAACTGGCACGCTCCCTGGTTCTACGGAGATGTCGTCCGGTTTGTGAGGGAGCATCAACTGGAGGGTCTTAAGCCCGACTTGTGGAAACCTAAGACGATCCACAAGCACATCAGAGCAAAGGACTCACTGGAGTCTGTTCCAGGGCTTCATGCCGACACGTTGGAGACTGTTTGGACTAACGTGTCATCTGGCAGGTTGACCAACGGGCACAAGGACATTTCATGGATGGCCATCCAGGGAGGACTGCCTCTTAGGTCATTCATGCATGCCCGCAACCTGTGCAAGACCCGGTACTGCCCCAGGTGCCCCTTCACGGAGGAAACATCTTTGCACACTTTCTGGCAGTGCCCCTTTGCACAGGGTCTGTTGAAAGCCTTGGAACATGAACTCAAGGACTCAGTACCCAGGAACAGACTGTCGTACCGCTCGGTACTTTATGGACTATTTCCTGGGAATACCACGGATGGAGCAATCCAGGAAGCCTGGCGCCTTATGAACTGTTTTAAGGACGCTATATGGTTCGCCAGGAACCGTCTGACTTTGCGGAGAGAGAGTGTGTCCGTCCAGGACTGCCGCAGGCTGATCCACAGCCTGCTCAGAGACTATTCCACCTGGGACAGCCCGGACGTCGATGAGGAAGAGGACTGATACTCCCCTTCCCCCCACTCTCCCTTCTTGTGTGTTGTCTTTCAATAAAGCTTCGGGCCTGTGATCTCCCCCTTCCCTATCCCCTCTTACCCACTCCCCCATCCCAT
This sequence comes from Rhinoderma darwinii, assembly GCF_050947455.1. Taxonomy (NCBI): domain Eukaryota; kingdom Metazoa; phylum Chordata; class Amphibia; order Anura; family Rhinodermatidae; genus Rhinoderma; species Rhinoderma darwinii. The sequence continues at coordinate 40,336 of NW_027464481.1, forward strand.
CACTTGTCTGTAATGCTTTGTTGTTTGGCTTTAGTGAATGCAAGAATGTTAGTGTAGCATGTGGTGTAATGTATAGCATAGGCTAGCCTGTACTGTGTATTATACTGTCATGTTATGTTTGACGACTGTTATTATTTATTATTTGCTGCTTCATGGCTTGCGCTGCGTCGCAGTAATGTTTGTACGATGACGATTGATTGTCAATAAAGCATTTTTCAATCAAAAATCTGTTCTTATCAGTTTAATATCTGATACGTCCCCTATCTGGGGACCATATATTAAATGGATTTTTAGAACAGGGAGATGGAAATAGAGCTTGCTCTGTCCACTCCACGCATTGACCTGGTATTGCAGTATTTCCAGGACCGGTGCACCCTTCCCTTATGTGTTGACTAAAATCAGATTCCAAAAGTGTTTTTTCTCTTTGCCATTGTTTCTGTCTTTCTGAAGGGATCTCCCCTTTTAATCCCATTATTTCAACACCTGTTGGACAATGCATTTGTACAGTCATGTGTGATAATGAGCTCATTTATTAAATGCAATTAATGAATACATTGCCACCTCTTGTTGTGTGTGTGTGTGTGTGTGTCTTCTGTGTTTCTGTGTTTCCGGCATTTCACATTGGAACAGCTCATTCACCTTCCTTGTCTTCTCTCCGCCCTCCCTCCCTCCCTCCCTCCTAGGTAAGTTAAAGAGCTGCACCTGAGCCAGCCACTGATTGATGCAGCACCACAGTCAAATAGTGGAGTGGAGTGGAGTAGGGGAACAGCAAACAGCCATTAAAGCAGCCAGCCGCCTACCCGCCACAATGGACCTACCTGTGTACACTAGGTGGATGTGATGGAATGTACTGTCGTCCCTACATTTCAAGAAGAAGTAAGAATTGCAGTTGCAACAAACCCTTGCTTGCCTACAAAGAGAGCAGCAATTTGGATTTGTTACTATGTTACCTGGAAGAATAACAAACTGTGCAAGGATGGAGGTTGTAGGAGCAAAGAGAAGTTGTCTGTAAAGTTGGTGGATGCCTATTTTCCATTTTGCAGTCCCTTGTCTCCCTCTTGTGGCCTCCTGGAGGCAAATAAATGTGCAAAAAAAAGACAGCCTGGCGGCCGGCTGTTGCAGTGTTGCCCTCTCAGGCAACACTGAGTGACTGACTGAGCCTCACAGTCTTATATAAAGTTCAGACGGAACTTTGCACGTGTCATAGTGGAGCCCTCAGGATTCCAGAGCCAGCTTTCTGACATCATAATGGGGCCTGCCTCAGAGATAAAAGCCTGGGCCCAGGCAGTGTTGTTCAGTGCTGCTCAGCAGGCAGCACAGGACTGGATTAAAGCTGATACAAGGTGTGAAGGAACAAGGGGTGGCTGTGGGCATGCACTTGCTGCCGCTGCCAGTGTTTATCTGCATGGCAGGAGGGCATTTGGGCGTTGCCAGGAAGGCGTTTTTATGTAGATTCCTCCTCTTTCAGCACTGCATTGTGGTGCAAGCAAAAGAAGCAAATCCTGTCTGGCTTCCTCTCCGGCCTTTATTCACCTCCCGCTTAGTAGCTGTAAATGTGTGTGAGCCTGCAGGGCCCCATGGAATTGCCTAGGAGTAGGCTGAATCGCTGCAAGGGGTGAACAGCAGTATGGGACAGGCTCGGGCAAGGCAAGGGCCGCTCGGGTTATCGCTTCTCGGCCTTTTGGCTAAGATCAAGTGTAGTATCTGTTCTTATCAGTTTAATATCTGATACGTCCCCTATCTGGGGACCATATATTAAATGGATTTTTAGAACAGGGAGATGGAAATAGAGCTTGCTCTGTCCACTCCACGCATTGACCTGGTATTGCAGTATTTCCAGGACCGGTGCACCCTTCCCTTATGTGTTGACTAAAATCAGATTCCAAAAGTGTTTTTTCTCTTTGCCATTGTTTCTGTCTTTCTGAAGGGATCTCCCCTTTTAATCCCATTATTTCAACACCTGTTGGACAATGCATTTGTACAGTCATGTGTGATAATGAGCTCATTTATTAAATGCAATTAATGAATACATTGCCACCTCTTGTTGTGTGTGTGTGTGTGTGTGTCTTCTGTGTTTCTGTGTTTCCGGCATTTCACATTGGAACAGCTCATTCACCTTCCTTGTCTTCTCTCCGCCCTCCCTCCCTCCCTCCCTCCTAGGTAAGTTAAAGAGCTGCACCTGAGCCAGCCACTGATTGATGCAGCACCACAGTCAAATAGTGGAGTGGAGTGGAGTAGGGGAACAGCAAACAGCCATTAAAGCAGCCAGCCGCCTACCCGCCACAATGGACCTACCTGTGTACACTAGGTGGATGTGATGGAATGTACTGTCGTCCCTACATTTCAAGAAGAAGTAAGAATTGCAGTTGCAACAAACCCTTGCTTGCCTACAAAGAGAGCAGCAATTTGGATTTGTTACTATGTTACCTGGAAGAATAACAAACTGTGCAAGGATGGAGGTTGTAGGAGCAAAGAGAAGTTGTCTGTAAAGTTGGTGGATGCCTATTTTCCATTTTGCAGTCCCTTGTCTCCCTCTTGTGGCCTCCTGGAGGCAAATAAATGTGCAAAAAAAAGACAGCCTGGCGGCCGGCTGTTGCAGTGTTGCCCTCTCAGGCAACACTGAGTGACTGACTGAGCCTCACAGTCTTATATAAAGTTCAGACGGAACTTTGCACGTGTCATAGTGGAGCCCTCAGGATTCCAGAGCCAGCTTTCTGACATCATAATGGGGCCTGCCTCAGAGATAAAAGCCTGGGCCCAGGCAGTGTTGTTCAGTGCTGCTCAGCAGGCAGCACAGGACTGGATTAAAGCTGATACAAGGTGTGAAGGAACAAGGGGTGGCTGTGGGCATGCACTTGCTGCCGCTGCCAGTGTTTATCTGCATGGCAGGAGGGCATTTGGGCGTTGCCAGGAAGGCGTTTTTATGTAGATTCCTCCTCTTTCAGCACTGCATTGTGGTGCAAGCAAAAGAAGCAAATCCTGTCTGGCTTCCTCTCCGGCCTTTATTCACCTCCCGCTTAGTAGCTGTAAATGTGTGTGAGCCTGCAGGGCCCCATGGAATTGCCTAGGAGTAGGCTGAATCGCTGCAAGGGGTGAACAGCAGTATGGGACAGGCTCGGGCAAGGCAAGGGCCGCTCGGGTTATCGCTTCTCGGCCTTTTGGCTAAGATCAAGTGTAGTATCTGTTCTTATCAGTTTAATATCTGATACGTCCCCTATCTGGGGACCATATATTAAATGGATTTTTAGAACAGGGAGATGGAAATAGAGCTTGCTCTGTCCACTCCACGCATTGACCTGGTATTGCAGTATTTCCAGGACCGGTGCACCCTTCCCTTATGTGTTGACTAAAATCAGATTCCAAAAGTGTTTTTTCTCTTTGCCATTGTTTCTGTCTTTCTGAAGGGATCTCCCCTTTTAATCCCATTATTTCAACACCTGTTGGACAATGCATTTGTACAGTCATGTGTGATAATGAGCTCATTTATTAAATGCAATTAATGAATACATTGCCACCTCTTGTTGTGTGTGTGTGTGTGTGTGTCTTCTGTGTTTCTGTGTTTCCGGCATTTCACATTGGAACAGCTCATTCACCTTCCTTGTCTTCTCTCCGCCCTCCCTCCCTCCCTCCCTCCTAGGTAAGTTAAAGAGCTGCACCTGAGCCAGCCACTGATTGATGCAGCACCACAGTCAAATAGTGGAGTGGAGTGGAGTAGGGGAACAGCAAACAGCCATTAAAGCAGCCAGCCGCCTACCCGCCACAATGGACCTACCTGTGTACACTAGGTGGATGTGATGGAATGTACTGTCGTCCCTACATTTCAAGAAGAAGTAAGAATTGCAGTTGCAACAAACCCTTGCTTGCCTACAAAGAGAGCAGCAATTTGGATTTGTTACTATGTTACCTGGAAGAATAACAAACTGTGCAAGGATGGAGGTTGTAGGAGCAAAGAGAAGTTGTCTGTAAAGTTGGTGGATGCCTATTTTCCATTTTGCAGTCCCTTGTCTCCCTCTTGTGGCCTCCTGGAGGCAAATAAATGTGCAAAAAAAAGACAGCCTGGCGGCCGGCTGTTGCAGTGTTGCCCTCTCAGGCAACACTGAGTGACTGACTGAGCCTCACAGTCTTATATAAAGTTCAGACGGAACTTTGCACGTGTCATAGTGGAGCCCTCAGGATTCCAGAGCCAGCTTTCTGACATCATAATGGGGCCTGCCTCAGAGATAAAAGCCTGGGCCCAGGCAGTGTTGTTCAGTGCTGCTCAGCAGGCAGCACAGGACTGGATTAAAGCTGATACAAGGTGTGAAGGAACAAGGGGTGGCTGTGGGCATGCACTTGCTGCCGCTGCCAGTGTTTATCTGCATGGCAGGAGGGCATTTGGGCGTTGCCAGGAAGGCGTTTTTATGTAGATTCCTCCTCTTTCAGCACTGCATTGTGGTGCAAGCAAAAGAAGCAAATCCTGTCTGGCTTCCTCTCCGGCCTTTATTCACCTCCCGCTTAGTAGCTGTAAATGTGTGTGAGCCTGCAGGGCCCCATGGAATTGCCTAGGAGTAGGCTGAATCGCTGCAAGGGGTGAACAGCAGTATGGGACAGGCTCGGGCAAGGCAAGGGCCGCTCGGGTTATCGCTTCTCGGCCTTTTGGCTAAGATCAAGTGTAGTATCTGTTCTTATCAGTTTAATATCTGATACGTCCCCTATCTGGGGACCATATATTAAATGGATTTTTAGAACAGGGAGATGGAAATAGAGCTTGCTCTGTCCACTCCACGCATTGACCTGGTATTGCAGTATTTCCAGGACCGGTGCACCCTTCCCTTATGTGTTGACTAAAATCAGATTCCAAAAGTGTTTTTTCTCTTTGCCATTGTTTCTGTCTTTCTGAAGGGATCTCCCCTTTTAATCCCATTATTTCAACACCTGTTGGACAATGCATTTGTACAGTCATGTGTGATAATGAGCTCATTTATTAAATGCAATTAATGAATACATTGCCACCTCTTGTTGTGTGTGTGTGTGTGTGTGTCTTCTGTGTTTCTGTGTTTCCGGCATTTCACATTGGAACAGCTCATTCACCTTCCTTGTCTTCTCTCCGCCCTCCCTCCCTCCCTCCCTCCTAGGTAAGTTAAAGAGCTGCACCTGAGCCAGCCACTGATTGATGCAGCACCACAGTCAAATAGTGGAGTGGAGTGGAGTAGGGGAACAGCAAACAGCCATTAAAGCAGCCAGCCGCCTACCCGCCACAATGGACCTACCTGTGTACACTAGGTGGATGTGATGGAATGTACTGTCGTCCCTACATTTCAAGAAGAAGTAAGAATTGCAGTTGCAACAAACCCTTGCTTGCCTACAAAGAGAGCAGCAATTTGGATTTGTTACTATGTTACCTGGAAGAATAACAAACTGTGCAAGGATGGAGGTTGTAGGAGCAAAGAGAAGTTGTCTGTAAAGTTGGTGGATGCCTATTTTCCATTTTGCAGTCCCTTGTCTCCCTCTTGTGGCCTCCTGGAGGCAAATAAATGTGCAAAAAAAAGACAGCCTGGCGGCCGGCTGTTGCAGTGTTGCCCTCTCAGGCAACACTGAGTGACTGACTGAGCCTCACAGTCTTATATAAAGTTCAGACGGAACTTTGCACGTGTCATAGTGGAGCCCTCAGGATTCCAGAGCCAGCTTTCTGACATCATAATGGGGCCTGCCTCAGAGATAAAAGCCTGGGCCCAGGCAGTGTTGTTCAGTGCTGCTCAGCAGGCAGCACAGGACTGGATTAAAGCTGATACAAGGTGTGAAGGAACAAGGGGTGGCTGTGGGCATGCACTTGCTGCCGCTGCCAGTGTTTATCTGCATGGCAGGAGGGCATTTGGGCGTTGCCAGGAAGGCGTTTTTATGTAGATTCCTCCTCTTTCAGCACTGCATTGTGGTGCAAGCAAAAGAAGCAAATCCTGTCTGGCTTCCTCTCCGGCCTTTATTCACCTCCCGCTTAGTAGCTGTAAATGTGTGTGAGCCTGCAGGGCCCCATGGAATTGCCTAGGAGTAGGCTGAATCGCTGCAAGGGGTGAACAGCAGTATGGGACAGGCTCGGGCAAGGCAAGGGCCGCTCGGGTTATCGCTTCTCGGCCTTTTGGCTAAGATCAAGTGTAGTATCTGTTCTTATCAGTTTAATATCTGATACGTCCCCTATCTGGGGACCATATATTAAATGGATTTTTAGAACAGGGAGATGGAAATAGAGCTTGCTCTGTCCACTCCACGCATTGACCTGGTATTGCAGTATTTCCAGGACCGGTGCACCCTTCCCTTATGTGTTGACTAAAATCAGATTCCAAAAGTGTTTTTTCTCTTTGCCATTGTTTCTGTCTTTCTGAAGGGATCTCCCCTTTTAATCCCATTATTTCAACACCTGTTGGACAATGCATTTGTACAGTCATGTGTGATAATGAGCTCATTTATTAAATGCAATTAATGAATACATTGCCACCTCTTGTTGTGTGTGTGTGTGTGTGTGTCTTCTGTGTTTCTGTGTTTCCGGCATTTCACATTGGAACAGCTCATTCACCTTCCTTGTCTTCTCTCCGCCCTCCCTCCCTCCCTCCCTCCTAGGTAAGTTAAAGAGCTGCACCTGAGCCAGCCACTGATTGATGCAGCACCACAGTCAAATAGTGGAGTGGAGTGGAGTAGGGGAACAGCAAACAGCCATTAAAGCAGCCAGCCGCCTACCCGCCACAATGGACCTACCTGTGTACACTAGGTGGATGTGATGGAATGTACTGTCGTCCCTACATTTCAAGAAGAAGTAAGAATTGCAGTTGCAACAAACCCTTGCTTGCCTACAAAGAGAGCAGCAATTTGGATTTGTTACTATGTTACCTGGAAGAATAACAAACTGTGCAAGGATGGAGGTTGTAGGAGCAAAGAGAAGTTGTCTGTAAAGTTGGTGGATGCCTATTTTCCATTTTGCAGTCCCTTGTCTCCCTCTTGTGGCCTCCTGGAGGCAAATAAATGTGCAAAAAAAAGACAGCCTGGCGGCCGGCTGTTGCAGTGTTGCCCTCTCAGGCAACACTGAGTGACTGACTGAGCCTCACAGTCTTATATAAAGTTCAGACGGAACTTTGCACGTGTCATAGTGGAGCCCTCAGGATTCCAGAGCCAGCTTTCTGACATCATAATGGGGCCTGCCTCAGAGATAAAAGCCTGGGCCCAGGCAGTGTTGTTCAGTGCTGCTCAGCAGGCAGCACAGGACTGGATTAAAGCTGATACAAGGTGTGAAGGAACAAGGGGTGGCTGTGGGCATGCACTTGCTGCCGCTGCCAGTGTTTATCTGCATGGCAGGAGGGCATTTGGGCGTTGCCAGGAAGGCGTTTTTATGTAGATTCCTCCTCTTTCAGCACTGCATTGTGGTGCAAGCAAAAGAAGCAAATCCTGTCTGGCTTCCTCTCCGGCCTTTATTCACCTCCCGCTTAGTAGCTGTAAATGTGTGTGAGCCTGCAGGGCCCCATGGAATTGCCTAGGAGTAGGCTGAATCGCTGCAAGGGGTGAACAGCAGTATGGGACAGGCTCGGGCAAGGCAAGGGCCGCTCGGGTTATCGCTTCTCGGCCTTTTGGCTAAGATCAAGTGTAGTATCTGTTCTTATCAGTTTAATATCTGATACGTCCCCTATCTGGGGACCATATATTAAATGGATTTTTAGAACAGGGAGATGGAAATAGAGCTTGCTCTGTCCACTCCACGCATTGACCTGGTATTGCAGTATTTCCAGGACCGGTGCACCCTTCCCTTATGTGTTGACTAAAATCAGATTCCAAAAGTGTTTTTTCTCTTTGCCATTGTTTCTGTCTTTCTGAAGGGATCTCCCCTTTTAATCCCATTATTTCAACACCTGTTGGACAATGCATTTGTACAGTCATGTGTGATAATGAGCTCATTTATTAAATGCAATTAATGAATACATTGCCACCTCTTGTTGTGTGTGTGTGTGTGTGTGTCTTCTGTGTTTCTGTGTTTCCGGCATTTCACATTGGAACAGCTCATTCACCTTCCTTGTCTTCTCTCCGCCCTCCCTCCCTCCCTCCCTCCTAGGTAAGTTAAAGAGCTGCACCTGAGCCAGCCACTGATTGATGCAGCACCACAGTCAAATAGTGGAGTGGAGTGGAGTAGGGGAACAGCAAACAGCCATTAAAGCAGCCAGCCGCCTACCCGCCACAATGGACCTACCTGTGTACACTAGGTGGATGTGATGGAATGTACTGTCGTCCCTACATTTCAAGAAGAAGTAAGAATTGCAGTTGCAACAAACCCTTGCTTGCCTACAAAGAGAGCAGCAATTTGGATTTGTTACTATGTTACCTGGAAGAATAACAAACTGTGCAAGGATGGAGGTTGTAGGAGCAAAGAGAAGTTGTCTGTAAAGTTGGTGGATGCCTATTTTCCATTTTGCAGTCCCTTGTCTCCCTCTTGTGGCCTCCTGGAGGCAAATAAATGTGCAAAAAAAAGACAGCCTGGCGGCCGGCTGTTGCAGTGTTGCCCTCTCAGGCAACACTGAGTGACTGACTGAGCCTCACAGTCTTATATAAAGTTCAGACGGAACTTTGCACGTGTCATAGTGGAGCCCTCAGGATTCCAGAGCCAGCTTTCTGACATCATAATGGGGCCTGCCTCAGAGATAAAAGCCTGGGCCCAGGCAGTGTTGTTCAGTGCTGCTCAGCAGGCAGCACAGGACTGGATTAAAGCTGATACAAGGTGTGAAGGAACAAGGGGTGGCTGTGGGCATGCACTTGCTGCCGCTGCCAGTGTTTATCTGCATGGCAGGAGGGCATTTGGGCGTTGCCAGGAAGGCGTTTTTATGTAGATTCCTCCTCTTTCAGCACTGCATTGTGGTGCAAGCAAAAGAAGCAAATCCTGTCTGGCTTCCTCTCCGGCCTTTATTCACCTCCCGCTTAGTAGCTGTAAATGTGTGTGAGCCTGCAGGGCCCCATGGAATTGCCTAGGAGTAGGCTGAATCGCTGCAAGGGGTGAACAGCAGTATGGGACAGGCTCGGGCAAGGCAAGGGCCGCTCGGGTTATCGCTTCTCGGCCTTTTGGCAAGATCAGGTGTAGTATTTCTGCATCTGGTTTTGTTGGGAGGTGTCCGGGGTACCCTGCTCCTTGGCCTTGGGGGATCGTCTCTTTTCACAGAGAGACTTCACCCCCTTGCTGCTATTTGGGGAGTGGGCTTAGCCCCCGGACAACGAGTTGCGATCGCGCCTTACCCAAGAGGTCAACCGGCCTTGAGGCGTTTTTCTAAGAGCGTTCCGAGGGCGTTTATCGGGCTTCGTAGGTGTCTGGGGTACCCTAATCCTTGGCCTTGGGGGAGGGTTCCACTTAATTGTGGAATCTGAGCCCTTGCTGCTATAAGGGACAGGCTTAGCCCCCAGGCACTGAAAATGCCATTTACATTTGGATTTGCATCCGGGGACACCCGGTTGCGCCAGTCCGTCCGCATCGAGGTGGAAGAAGGCCATCGCCAGCGGAAGAACCTTCGCTTCATTGTGGAGGTGATTCTGCTGGACTTCCTGGGGCTCAAGCGGGCGGACATCCTGTGTCTCAACGACCAGGAAAGCCGCGGTCGGTACACCGTATCCTTTACGGCCGCGGCATGTTGCGACAACATGCACAAAAGATTGTCTGATGCGGACCAGAGTGAGGAGCGGCTAAATGGACTGAACTTTTTATTCCTCTACGGGGAGGAAGAAGTCCCGCTCGTGATGTGCATGTTCAGTCCATTTGTCTCAGAGTGTGACATTGAAACCTTCCTCAGTCGTTACTGCAGGGAGGTCCGCTTCTCACATAAAATCTTGAACACCCAGAGCTTCTGGAATGGCAAAAGAAAATATTGGGTGAAGTTCCGCCAGGATCCCAATGGCATTGGAGGCTTACATCACCCACCCCAGAACTTTGCCATTGGGAAGAATCGAGGATTCCTATTTTACCCCCAGATGCCAATAGCCTGCCGGAACTGCTTGAGATATGGCCACACCAGAGAACATTGTGACCGGCCCCATGTGGTGCAGTGTAACAGGTGTGGCCAGGTTGGACACGTAGCGGCAAAATGCAGTTCCGAGGTGTTGTGCAATCTGTGCGGCATGACTGGGCATGCTTTTAAAGATTGCCCCCGCAGAGCGAAATCTGGGCCACCCAGACCAGGGCCAGAGCGGCAGTTTGCAACATGTGCAGACGCCGCTGGTAATGCCCCAAAACGAGCATTGACGACTGAGGGGTCCAGGCCAAAGTCCTTCACAGCTCCATCGGGGGGCCCACCGATGTCAGCCTCGAGGGACGGCCATAGGGATTCCACCGGGTCCAGGCAGAGCAGGAGGAATTCTGACTCTGCTGGACATAAGTTGACCGGCACCTCTGCAAACAGGTCCTCTGCTCCGCCTGCAGTGGACCCTGTTGAGGCAGTGGTTAGCGACAGGCGTCGTGGCTCCGTAGGTTCTGCAGTAGGACCTGACGCCTGTCCCAAGAGTGTGGGCATGGAGCGGAGACACTCTGTGTCAGACGAGGGCTCCATTAAGAAAACCCTAAAATATGCTGGATTGGAGCCTCGTTTTGACCATTTCCGGTCAACGGGGGGGTCGGAGCAAAGTTCCTCCACTGCGGTTGTGGAGGGGCTTGCGATGAAGGCTCCCCGTAAGCAGGCAAAGGTTGCCAAGAGTGATGGGACCTCACAGGCCCCTGTGCAGCTGCCCAGGAAGGACATCAGCGATATCTTCAGCCAGGGGCCAGAGATGGGTGAGAGCGACTTCGAGGAGATGGATAGGAGCCATTCTGCAAAGAGACAGCGAGAGGAAGAGGAGTCCGGAGTTCGGAGGAAAGCTGCCTATCGGAGTTCGGATGAGAGCAGTGTGGGGGTTGGAGCCGCCCACGTATCTGGCTCTGACCCTACCAACATCCAAGATTTATTGACCCCTCAAAAAGGGGGTCCAGACTCGCAGCTGATCTCCGAGTACGACTCTTCTGGTTCGGACCCTGACCTCAACTAAGACTATGTTGGTTCCTATCAAAGTCGCCTCACTAAATGTGAGGTCCCTAAAGAGCCCTGTCCGCAGGACTGCTTTATTTTCATTTTTAGAGACTGTGGACTTTGACCTTTGCCTGCTTCAAGAATGTGGAATCCCTAATGACTTGGAATATCAAGATTTAAAGATGGACTGGAAACTAGGCCCCTCAGTCTGGTCTGGTGGAAATGACTGTCGCTCTGCGGGGGTTGGATTGCTCTGCCGAGGTCGTTTTATCTCCATCCAAACAGTGACTGAAATCATGCCCGGCAGAGCTATTTTAATACATTTGCTTTTTAATGGAATTTTAATTCGTGTTTTAAACGTTTATGCCCCTCCTACCAAACAGGAGAGGGCAGAACTATTAGAGATTTTACCATTGTTTTGTGTTGGGTCTACCCCCCTGCTGGTGGGTGGTGATTTTAACTGTGTGCGAGATGGAGAACACCGGCAGGGTGGGGATTTTAATCGAAAAATTGACCGTACTTCTTACCTGCTCAAGAATTTTATTGGTGATTTTAAATTGAAAGATTGCTGGAGGGAACTCTTGCCTGCGGACCCAGGCCCCACCTGGTCCAATGGAAGAGTGAGCTCCAGAATTGATTTTATTTTCACTTCTAATAGTTTTATTCCCAAAAAATGTTTGCTTTTAACAAATATTTTATCTGATCACAAGCTCCTTTCAGTGCACCTGGAGCTAGAGGGAGAGCAAAAAGCTTGTAGGGGTCCCTGGAGACTAAACACCACACTCCTGGAGGACCCCATCATTAAAGAGGAGTTTGTGCGGACCTACCAGTGTTGGCAGTCCCATAGAGCGCCCAGTCAGCCTATGCTACACTGGTGGGAGGGCATTAAACCCAAAATCAGAGCTTTTTTTATTCGAGCAGGTAAGAAGAAAGCAAAAGAGAAAAAACAATGGTTTTATGTTCTTAATAAACGTTTACATGTACTTTTTAAATTGAAGGAGATTGGTATGGATGTTGATGATGATATCTTAAATCTTAAAGCTGAAATAAAACATGCCATAGAAGAGAAAGGGAAACAAATAATTTTTAATTCACATGTAAAGCACCTCGAGGATGGCGAGAAGTGTTCCCGGTTCTTCTTCAAAAAGGTAATGGATAAACGAGATGTCATTTTAAACCTTGAAGGAGAAACCACTATGGTCGGCATTTTAAATTCTGCTTTTAATTTCTACCAATCTCTTTTTAACAAGAAAAATATTGATCCTTCCTTTTTAGAACATGTTCTTAATTCCCTTGATGCCAAGCTAGATATTTTAGACCAGGAAGTTTTATCCCGTAATATTACCTTGGAGGAACTTTTATTTGCTTTTAAAAGTTTTTCTAATGGGAAAGCTCCTGGGGAAGATGGTCTGCCCATCGAATTTTATCATGCTTTTTGGGAAATTTTAAAGAATGACATGTTTTTATTGTATAAGGAAGTTTTTATTACTGAAGAGCTGCCCCCTTCCTGGAGGAGGGGGATTGTGTCCTTAATTTTTAAAAAAGGTGAGAGGGACCAGTTAAAAAACTGGCGCCCTATTACTCTTTTAAACGTTGATTGTAAAATTTTAGCTAAACTAATAACAATCCGTTTTAAACCTTTTATTCATAAATTAATCCATCCAAACCAGGTATGTGGGGTACCTGGGAGGTCAATTACTGAGTCCCTGAATATTTTACGTGACATCATTTGGTATTTTAAAGAAAGGGGTCAAAGCCTTGCTATTTTATCCTTAGATTTCGAGAAGGCTTTTGACCGGGTCTCCCATGAATATCTTTTTATGGTTCTTAAAAAGATGGCTGTTCCTGAAATTATTTTAACACGTATTAAGCTTTTATATCGATCCTGTTTTAGCCAAATTTCTATCAACGGATTTTTAACTAAAGGTGTTCCTCTTTTATCAGGGGTGAAACAGGGGTGCCCGTTGTCTCCGCTCCTTTTTATTTGTGCCATAGAACCTCTGTTCACCCTAATAAGAGATGATAAAGTCATCAGAGGCGTGCCCATACCTGGAGGAAGGGGGAACCAGATAAAAATCCTAGGCTATATGGATGACGCCACCGTCCTATGCCCAGACGCCGCTTCTATGAGACGGGCATTGAGGAGCACCGGCTTTTTTTGTGAAGCCTCTAGTTTTAAATTAAACGTTGATAAGTGTGACTGTTTTTATACTGGTGTATGGGATTCCTCTGTGACACCAGGAGTTAACATGCAGCAGGATCAGATAAAAATTTTAGGAATTGTTTTTAATCAAGAAAACGATGGGAGACCCAATTGGGATTCAGTAATTGCCAAAATGGAAAAAAAGGTTTTAATGTGGAATTTGAGAAATCTCACCATGGAGGGAAAAGTTTTAATAATTAAATCTGTTTTATTACCCATAATGCTTTATGTAGCTATGGTTTTCCCTCCAACAATTTTATATATTAAAAAAGTGACCAGGATCTGTTTTATGTTTTTATGGGGTTCCAAAATGGAAAAACTAAAACGTGATTTTATGTACAGATGTAAGGACAATGGCGGGAGAGATGTTCCTAACCTTTTTAACTTCTTTTACATTAAATACTTTTGCTTCTGTTTTAAAATGTATAATTCTGATGGTATTTTTAGCTACTTTTTAAAGTACGCTACGGGCATGATTTTTAAACGATGGTTTCGTGTCCCTTTGAATTCTCCTGTGCTTCTGTGTCCCCCAAAACAATATGCGGTGCTCGAAAAAACTGTCAGGCTCCTAGGTCTCCAAGAATTGGAGCCTGACATATTGGGGGACCAGAAAAAAGTGTCACTCTCCTGTAGGCGGCAGGAGGATACACTGGCAGTTTCAAATTTCTCACAGGCAAGGTCCAAGGTGGTGTGGCGGAACGTTTTCGGGAAATTTATGGCAAATGTGCACAAGGACCTTGCCTGGGCAATCGTTCACCAGTGCCTCCCTACTCGTGAATTCCAGCATAGGCGAGGACTGGTGGCGAGAGCCAAGTGCCCGAGAGACAGGTGTGGTGACGACGAGACGGTAATGCACCTGTTTTGGAACTGCCCATATGCACAGGAGGTTTGGAGGAAGGTAGGCCCATTGCTGAAATGGGCCTGCGGTCTTAAAGATCTTAAATTTGAATACGTGTTTTATGGTCTTTTTAACTGCCCAAGTTTTAAACAGCAAATGGTCTGTTGGATCATTTTAAACTGTTTTAAGAATGCCATCTGGAAGGTTAGGAACATTCTGCTTTTTAAACATGATTTTATTGACGTTAAAAATTGTGTGAAATATGCCCTAAGTGAAATGTATATTTATTATCTTAGGGACAAAAAGCAGCTAGGGGTAAAAGAAGCAACATCCATGTGGTGTTTGCAAATGTGGAATACCATAACATTGTAAATAAAAATGGTTTTATTCTTTTATGTCTTTTATGCCCTGTATAAATTTTATCCTGCTATTGTTCTGTACTTTTATTATAACATCTGTATTACTGGTCTTATTATTATTACTTTTGTATTCATTTAAATGTATGAATATTCATGTATTATGCTGTTGATTTTATCTTGTGGTTTCAATTTTAAAAAAAGTCTGTAAAATATATTATTTTTGCCAATAAAAAACTTTGTTGAAACCTTATCTGTTCTTATCAGTTTAATATCTGATACGTCCCCTATCTGGGGACCATATATTAAATGGATTTTTAGAACAGGGAGATGGAAATAGAGCTTGCTCTGTCCACTCCACGCATTGACCTGGTATTGCAGTATTTCCAGGACCGGTGCACCCTTCCCTTATGTGTTGACTAAAATCAGATTCCAAAAGTGTTTTTTCTCTTTGCCATTGTTTCTGTCTTTCTGAAGGGATCTCCCCTTTTAATCCCATTATTTCAACACCTGTTGGACAATGCATTTGTACAGTCATGTGTGATAATGAGCTCATTTATTAAATGCAATTAATGAATACATTGCCACCTCTTGTTGTGTGTGTGTGTGTGTGTGTCTTCTGTGTTTCTGTGTTTCCGGCATTTCACATTGGAACAGCTCATTCACCTTCCTTGTCTTCTCTCCGCCCTCCCTCCCTCCCTCCCTCCTAGGTAAGTTAAAGAGCTGCACCTGAGCCAGCCACTGATTGATGCAGCACCACAGTCAAATAGTGGAGTGGAGTGGAGTAGGGGAACAGCAAACAGCCATTAAAGCAGCCAGCCGCCTACCCGCCACAATGGACCTACCTGTGTACACTAGGTGGATGTGATGGAATGTACTGTCGTCCCTACATTTCAAGAAGAAGTAAGAATTGCAGTTGCAACAAACCCTTGCTTGCCTACAAAGAGAGCAGCAATTTGGATTTGTTACTATGTTACCTGGAAGAATAACAAACTGTGCAAGGATGGAGGTTGTAGGAGCAAAGAGAAGTTGTCTGTAAAGTTGGTGGATGCCTATTTTCCATTTTGCAGTCCCTTGTCTCCCTCTTGTGGCCTCCTGGAGGCAAATAAATGTGCAAAAAAAAGACAGCCTGGCGGCCGGCTGTTGCAGTGTTGCCCTCTCAGGCAACACTGAGTGACTGACTGAGCCTCACAGTCTTATATAAAGTTCAGACGGAACTTTGCACGTGTCATAGTGGAGCCCTCAGGATTCCAGAGCCAGCTTTCTGACATCATAATGGGGCCTGCCTCAGAGATAAAAGCCTGGGCCCAGGCAGTGTTGTTCAGTGCTGCTCAGCAGGCAGCACAGGACTGGATTAAAGCTGATACAAGGTGTGAAGGAACAAGGGGTGGCTGTGGGCATGCACTTGCTGCCGCTGCCAGTGTTTATCTGCATGGCAGGAGGGCATTTGGGCGTTGCCAGGAAGGCGTTTTTATGTAGATTCCTCCTCTTTCAGCACTGCATTGTGGTGCAAGCAAAAGAAGCAAATCCTGTCTGGCTTCCTCTCCGGCCTTTATTCACCTCCCGCTTAGTAGCTGTAAATGTGTGTGAGCCTGCAGGGCCCCATGGAATTGCCTAGGAGTAGGCTGAATCGCTGCAAGGGGTGAACAGCAGTATGGGACAGGCTCGGGCAAGGCAAGGGCCGCTCGGGTTATCGCTTCTCGGCCTTTTGGCTAAGATCAAGTGTAGTATCTGTTCTTATCAGTTTAATATCTGATACGTCCCCTATCTGGGGACCATATATTAAATGGATTTTTAGAACAGGGAGATGGAAATAGAGCTTGCTCTGTCCACTCCACGCATTGACCTGGTATTGCAGTATTTCCAGGACCGGTGCACCCTTCCCTTATGTGTTGACTAAAATCAGATTCCAAAAGTGTTTTTTCTCTTTGCCATTGTTTCTGTCTTTCTGAAGGGATCTCCCCTTTTAATCCCATTATTTCAACACCTGTTGGACAATGCATTTGTACAGTCATGTGTGATAATGAGCTCATTTATTAAATGCAATTAATGAATACATTGCCACCTCTTGTTGTGTGTGTGTGTGTGTGTGTCTTCTGTGTTTCTGTGTTTCCGGCATTTCACATTGGAACAGCTCATTCACCTTCCTTGTCTTCTCTCCGCCCTCCCTCCCTCCCTCCCTCCTAGGTAAGTTAAAGAGCTGCACCTGAGCCAGCCACTGATTGATGCAGCACCACAGTCAAATAGTGGAGTGGAGTGGAGTAGGGGAACAGCAAACAGCCATTAAAGCAGCCAGCCGCCTACCCGCCACAATGGACCTACCTGTGTACACTAGGTGGATGTGATGGAATGTACTGTCGTCCCTACATTTCAAGAAGAAGTAAGAATTGCAGTTGCAACAAACCCTTGCTTGCCTACAAAGAGAGCAGCAATTTGGATTTGTTACTATGTTACCTGGAAGAATAACAAACTGTGCAAGGATGGAGGTTGTAGGAGCAAAGAGAAGTTGTCTGTAAAGTTGGTGGATGCCTATTTTCCATTTTGCAGTCCCTTGTCTCCCTCTTGTGGCCTCCTGGAGGCAAATAAATGTGCAAAAAAAAGACAGCCTGGCGGCCGGCTGTTGCAGTGTTGCCCTCTCAGGCAACACTGAGTGACTGACTGAGCCTCACAGTCTTATATAAAGTTCAGACGGAACTTTGCACGTGTCATAGTGGAGCCCTCAGGATTCCAGAGCCAGCTTTCTGACATCATAATGGGGCCTGCCTCAGAGATAAAAGCCTGGGCCCAGGCAGTGTTGTTCAGTGCTGCTCAGCAGGCAGCACAGGACTGGATTAAAGCTGATACAAGGTGTGAAGGAACAAGGGGTGGCTGTGGGCATGCACTTGCTGCCGCTGCCAGTGTTTATCTGCATGGCAGGAGGGCATTTGGGCGTTGCCAGGAAGGCGTTTTTATGTAGATTCCTCCTCTTTCAGCACTGCATTGTGGTGCAAGCAAAAGAAGCAAATCCTGTCTGGCTTCCTCTCCGGCCTTTATTCACCTCCCGCTTAGTAGCTGTAAATGTGTGTGAGCCTGCAGGGCCCCATGGAATTGCCTAGGAGTAGGCTGAATCGCTGCAAGGGGTGAACAGCAGTATGGGACAGGCTCGGGCAAGGCAAGGGCCGCTCGGGTTATCGCTTCTCGGCCTTTTGGCTAAGATCAAGTGTAGTATCTGTTCTTATCAGTTTAATATCTGATACGTCCCCTATCTGGGGACCATATATTAAATGGATTTTTAGAACAGGGAGATGGAAATAGAGCTTGCTCTGTCCACTCCACGCATTGACCTGGTATTGCAGTATTTCCAGGACCGGTGCACCCTTCCCTTATGTGTTGACTAAAATCAGATTCCAAAAGTGTTTTTTCTCTTTGCCATTGTTTCTGTCTTTCTGAAGGGATCTCCCCTTTTAATCCCATTATTTCAACACCTGTTGGACAATGCATTTGTACAGTCATGTGTGATAATGAGCTCATTTATTAAATGCAATTAATGAATACATTGCCACCTCTTGTTGTGTGTGTGTGTGTGTGTGTCTTCTGTGTTTCTGTGTTTCCGGCATTTCACATTGGAACAGCTCATTCACCTTCCTTGTCTTCTCTCCGCCCTCCCTCCCTCCCTCCCTCCTAGGTAAGTTAAAGAGCTGCACCTGAGCCAGCCACTGATTGATGCAGCACCACAGTCAAATAGTGGAGTGGAGTGGAGTAGGGGAACAGCAAACAGCCATTAAAGCAGCCAGCCGCCTACCCGCCACAATGGACCTACCTGTGTACACTAGGTGGATGTGATGGAATGTACTGTCGTCCCTACATTTCAAGAAGAAGTAAGAATTGCAGTTGCAACAAACCCTTGCTTGCCTACAAAGAGAGCAGCAATTTGGATTTGTTACTATGTTACCTGGAAGAATAACAAACTGTGCAAGGATGGAGGTTGTAGGAGCAAAGAGAAGTTGTCTGTAAAGTTGGTGGATGCCTATTTTCCATTTTGCAGTCCCTTGTCTCCCTCTTGTGGCCTCCTGGAGGCAAATAAATGTGCAAAAAAAAGACAGCCTGGCGGCCGGCTGTTGCAGTGTTGCCCTCTCAGGCAACACTGAGTGACTGACTGAGCCTCACAGTCTTATATAAAGTTCAGACGGAACTTTGCACGTGTCATAGTGGAGCCCTCAGGATTCCAGAGCCAGCTTTCTGACATCATAATGGGGCCTGCCTCAGAGATAAAAGCCTGGGCCCAGGCAGTGTTGTTCAGTGCTGCTCAGCAGGCAGCACAGGACTGGATTAAAGCTGATACAAGGTGTGAAGGAACAAGGGGTGGCTGTGGGCATGCACTTGCTGCCGCTGCCAGTGTTTATCTGCATGGCAGGAGGGCATTTGGGCGTTGCCAGGAAGGCGTTTTTATGTAGATTCCTCCTCTTTCAGCACTGCATTGTGGTGCAAGCAAAAGAAGCAAATCCTGTCTGGCTTCCTCTCCGGCCTTTATTCACCTCCCGCTTAGTAGCTGTAAATGTGTGTGAGCCTGCAGGGCCCCATGGAATTGCCTAGGAGTAGGCTGAATCGCTGCAAGGGGTGAACAGCAGTATGGGACAGGCTCGGGCAAGGCAAGGGCCGCTCGGGTTATCGCTTCTCGGCCTTTTGGCTAAGATCAAGTGTAGTATCTGTTCTTATCAGTTTAATATCTGATACGTCCCCTATCTGGGGACCATATATTAAATGGATTTTTAGAACAGGGAGATGGAAATAGAGCTTGCTCTGTCCACTCCACGCATTGACCTGGTATTGCAGTATTTCCAGGACCGGTGCACCCTTCCCTTATGTGTTGACTAAAATCAGATTCCAAAAGTGTTTTTTCTCTTTGCCATTGTTTCTGTCTTTCTGAAGGGATCTCCCCTTTTAATCCCATTATTTCAACACCTGTTGGACAATGCATTTGTACAGTCATGTGTGATAATGAGCTCATTTATTAAATGCAATTAATGAATACATTGCCACCTCTTGTTGTGTGTGTGTGTGTGTGTGTCTTCTGTGTTTCTGTGTTTCCGGCATTTCACATTGGAACAGCTCATTCACCTTCCTTGTCTTCTCTCCGCCCTCCCTCCCTCCCTCCCTCCTAGGTAAGTTAAAGAGCTGCACCTGAGCCAGCCACTGATTGATGCAGCACCACAGTCAAATAGTGGAGTGGAGTGGAGTAGGGGAACAGCAAACAGCCATTAAAGCAGCCAGCCGCCTACCCGCCACAATGGACCTACCTGTGTACACTAGGTGGATGTGATGGAATGTACTGTCGTCCCTACATTTCAAGAAGAAGTAAGAATTGCAGTTGCAACAAACCCTTGCTTGCCTACAAAGAGAGCAGCAATTTGGATTTGTTACTATGTTACCTGGAAGAATAACAAACTGTGCAAGGATGGAGGTTGTAGGAGCAAAGAGAAGTTGTCTGTAAAGTTGGTGGATGCCTATTTTCCATTTTGCAGTCCCTTGTCTCCCTCTTGTGGCCTCCTGGAGGCAAATAAATGTGCAAAAAAAAGACAGCCTGGCGGCCGGCTGTTGCAGTGTTGCCCTCTCAGGCAACACTGAGTGACTGACTGAGCCTCACAGTCTTATATAAAGTTCAGACGGAACTTTGCACGTGTCATAGTGGAGCCCTCAGGATTCCAGAGCCAGCTTTCTGACATCATAATGGGGCCTGCCTCAGAGATAAAAGCCTGGGCCCAGGCAGTGTTGTTCAGTGCTGCTCAGCAGGCAGCACAGGACTGGATTAAAGCTGATACAAGGTGTGAAGGAACAAGGGGTGGCTGTGGGCATGCACTTGCTGCCGCTGCCAGTGTTTATCTGCATGGCAGGAGGGCATTTGGGCGTTGCCAGGAAGGCGTTTTTATGTAGATTCCTCCTCTTTCAGCACTGCATTGTGGTGCAAGCAAAAGAAGCAAATCCTGTCTGGCTTCCTCTCCGGCCTTTATTCACCTCCCGCTTAGTAGCTGTAAATGTGTGTGAGCCTGCAGGGCCCCATGGAATTGCCTAGGAGTAGGCTGAATCGCTGCAAGGGGTGAACAGCAGTATGGGACAGGCTCGGGCAAGGCAAGGGCCGCTCGGGTTATCGCTTCTCGGCCTTTTGGCTAAGATCAAGTGTAGTATCTGTTCTTATCAGTCCTTGTAAGGATAGATAGCTCGGAGAACCACTGGGGGCTATAAACACTAGCTTAGCGATCCAAGAGCGTTCCAGACGAAGCCGGCGACGAACTGCGGAGAAGAACCAGCGAAGACGACGATCCAGAAGGGAGAAGCCGCCATCGGGGAAGAAGCTCCGGGAGATCGCTGCCGGGAAGAAGAAGGAGAACTGCGACAGAGACCTTCGGAGAAGAGCCGCTGCTGAAGGGGATCTTTGAAGAAGCTCGGCCGCAGAAGAAGCTCGACGAGGAACCGCTGCGGAAGAAATTTCGTGGAAGAACCTCGGCCAGCAAGGAGAAGATTTGCATAGCTCCGCCCCCTTCGGGAAAGAGCTATCGAAGATCCTCCCCAAGCGACAGGAACAGCTGGAAGAAGCCATGGCCTCAACCAGCAACCCTGCCACCCAGAAGAAGAAGGCTGATGGACCAGGTGAGCCGGCCCAGGCCAGGACATCTCCTCCTGAAGCCTCCTCAAGCCAACAGGCCACCAGGAAGCCGAACCAGGCTGCTCCAACCCTGGAGCCCTGGATGAAGCAGACGGTGGCCCTGAAGCTGAAGGAGGTGGACGGGAGAGTGCCGGACATGACGGAAGAAGTGTTCTGCCAGAAGATGCTCCTGGACCAGGGCTTCGCTAAGCCGGAGACCATCAGCATCCAGGCCTTCATGACCGGGATGTTCTTCGTGACCTTCGCTTCGATCAACATCTGCAGAAGGTACTGGGAGATGGTGAAAGCGGCGAGGCCTGAATCCCCTTTCTCTCGCTTTGTGGGCAACTGCCCTGTCCAAAGAGAGGAAAGGCGGGTGACGGTCTCAATGCGGAACCCACACACCCCCGGCAAAGACATCACCACGCTCCTGAAGCGGTTCTGCACAGTGGTGAGGGAACCCACCCACATCCTGAACGGACTCGGCTTCTGGACTGGCAAGTGGTCGGTAATCGTCCGACTGAACAAGGATTCCAGCGCGGAAGACGGCCTCCAACACCTGCCCCAGTCATTCTCGCTGGGCAACTCCTACGGCCTCATCTACTACCCGGACATGCCGCAGATCTGCAGGAGATGCAGCAAGAAGGGTCATTCGGTGAAGGACTGCAAGGAGGACGCCTGCAAGAACTGCCGGGTAACAGGACACGAGACCAAAGACTGCCCGAAACGGACAATGTGCAACCTCTGCGGACAAGCAGCCCACTCCTACAAGGACTGCCCGAAGAGGGATCGATCCTGGGCAACTGTAGCGGCGAAAGCTCCGGCCAGAGGGAACCCCGCCCCAGCCAGAGCTCCAGCGGCGCAGAAGACCGGGAATAAGAAGGATGGTAAGAAGACGACAGTCCCTCCCCCCCGTCTCCCGGCCCTCCCTCGCCCTACCCTTCCCACCCTCCCTCGCCCGGCCCTCCCCACCCCCCCGTCCCCAACCCCTGTCACCCCCACTGAGGCTCTCACCTTCTCCTACCCACCCATCTCAGTGGTCCTGTCACCTGCACCTCTCCCAACCCAGCCTCCCTTCTCCCCAGCTCCAGCAGCACTAACATCTTCCCCTCCAGCTGCTGGAGTCCTCTCCCTGGAGGATTTTCCCCCTCTTGTCTCCTCAGGTGCCATCCAGAGGAAGAGAAAGGTGAGGGACAGCCCAGCTGCTGAGTCCTCAAAGCGACAAGTCGTGGAAATCTGCGAAGATTCCCTTGCGCAGCAGGAGGAAATGGAGCAGATGGTGGAGGAACTCGTGTCTGAACCTGAGGTCATCGACTTCACAACAGACATCCAGGTGGCTACAATCCTGGAACAATTTTTGTCAGAGGGCCTGCTGGATCTTTCGGACCCGCCAGGAGAGGAGGATCCGCCCGACCGGACTGGTAACTAAGGTGTATCGTTTGCACTAACCTTCTTTATTCTCCCCCATGGCTGCTAAACTTAACATCTTTGGCCTCAATGTGAGGAGTGTTAGAGATAGGACTAGATGTCAGATGGTGCTAACTTTTCTTTCCAAGCAGTCGAGTGATGTATTTATGCTGCAGGAATGTACTCTCCCCTCTTCCAGGTCATACCATCATCTGGCCAGGCAGTGGACCCATGGCCCGTCCTACTGGTCTGGTGGGGGCGACTGTAAGTCTGCAGGGGTTGCCATCCTGATTAGGGGAAGCGTATTTACTGTTGACTCTGTCCAGGAGCTCGTCTGCGGCCGCTTGTTGGTCGTAGACGGTTCCTGGGCGGGAGAGCCGATTAGGCTCATCAACGTGTACGCTCCCCCTATGAAGGCTGAGCGCCTGGAACTATTCCAGACCCTGCGGACCCAGCTCGCCACCACTAGGGCAGTGGTGATGGCCGGGGACTTCAACTGCCCCATCGAAGAGGATGGACGAAGTTCCGGCACTTCAATCAAGCTGGATGTCAGTTCCAAACTGCTTATCGAGATGGTAACCGAAGCATCCTTGCAGGACGTTGTGGGCTCCATGGGGATCGGCTCTGTGAACTATTCATGGAGCCGACCCGATGGCTCACTTCGTTCTCGGATTGACTTTGTGTTCACCTCCCGGGCAGTCAAGCAGCATGGGCACTCCATGGTCCCCTGCTTCTTCTCTGACCACAGGGCCATTCTCTTCCAGGGTGCCATCGGCCACGGTTTTCCTCCCGGCCCTGGCTCCTGGAAGCTGAATTGTGCCCTGCTGGAAAGAGAAGAGGTACTGGCGGAACTTAGAGACGCCTATATTGTTTGGAGGAATGATAAAGTTTTCTTTGACAAAACCTGTGACTGGTGGGAATATGTTAAAGTTGAATTTCGTTGTTTCTTTCAGGCAAAAAGTCGTCAACAGGCGTGTGAGAGGAAGAGAGACTTCAGAGAGATGCAGCGTCAGCTGCGATCCCTGCAAGACCTCCTTCAATGCGGCTGGGACGTCAGGAAGGAGCTGGAGGAAGCCAAAAAGGGCCTGAAAAGGCACTTTGAGGAGGAATCCAAGCGAATTGTCTTTCGTTCCAAGGTGGAGAACCTGGAGAAGGGTGAGAAATGTAACTCGTTCTTTTTCAGGAAACTCCATGCCGGCCACACGCCCCTGAAGGAACTCCGAGATGAGACCGGAAACATGCATTCTGGGAAGAAGGAGGTGATGGGAGTCGTCACAGACTACTACCGAAGCCTCTACTCCCGGAAAACCACTGACCCCGAAGCCGCCGATAAATTCCTGTCAGGTATCACTAATCATCTTGATCCTGCAGGTACGGAGGCTATGGACGTACCCCTGACGGTGGAGGAACTGCTCTCTGCCGCTAAATCCTTCAGACCCGGCAGGACCCCGGGCAGTGATGGTCTCCCAGCAGAGCTCTATGTAGCGCTGGGGGACTTGATCTGTCCGGACCTGCTGGAGCTCTATGAGGAGATGGTGGTGGAGGGTAGAATGCCACCGTCCTTGAGAGAAGGCATGATCACGATCTTGTATAAGCGGAAGGGGGAGAGATGTGACCTGAAAAACTGGCGTCCCATCTCTCTCCTGAACGTGGACTACAAGATCCTCGCCAAAGTATTGACCAACAGACTGAAGGTTGTCATCGGACAGATCATCGGATCGGACCAAACCTGCGGCATTCCTGGCCGTAGGGTGGCCGACAGTCTTGCCCTGGTGAGGGACACGGTGCATTACATGCAAAGCCGCCGTACACACGCGGCCCTGGTCAGTCTGGATCAGGAGAAGGCTTTTGACCGGGTCTCTCACGAATTCATGGGTAAGGCTCTGCGTAGGCTGCGGCTTGGCAGGTTGTTCTGTTTGTATGTTAACCTGATGTATTGCGACATTTACAGCTCGGTGCTGGTGAACGGCTGGAAGACTGACCCCTTTCCTGTATCGTCGGGGGTTAGACAAGGCTGTCCTCTTTCACCTCTCCTTTTTGTTTGTGTTATAGAGCTCTTCGCAGAGGCTATCCGGCAGAATGGAGAGATCAGAGGGATCACCGCACCAGGTCCAGGACACTTCGAGGTCAAATGCTCGCTGTACATGGACGACGTGACCGTCTTCTGCGCTGACCAGAGTTCGGTGACTGCACTCGTCCAGACCTGTGAGGAGTTCGGACGCGCTTCAGGGGCAAAAGTCAACTGCGGGAAGTCGGAAGCCATGCTCTTCGGAAAGTGGTACCTGCCTTCTCCTGCCTCCTTCCCGTTTACTATCAAGCCGGACTTCATCAAAATTCTGGGAGTCTGGTTCGGTAAGGAAGGTGCAGCCCTAAAGTCGTGGGAAGAACGCTTGGCCAAAGTCAACCAAAGGATCGGACTGTGGAGCCTCAGACAACTCACTATTGAGGGCAAAGCAATGGTCCTGCGTAACGAAGTCTTGCCTGTGCTACAATACACTGCACAGGCATGGCCCCCTCTTGCAACGGTCTCGAGGGCCATTACCAGGACTGTGTTTCGCTTCATCTGGGGCTCGAAAATGGACAGAGTAAAGCGGACTGTTATGTACAAGGAGCCCCGCAAAGGTGGGAAGGGTATACCCGACATTCCCACTCTGCTGCGGATCGCTTTTGTATGTGACTGTGTTCGTAGGACTCTGAGGACAGCAAACGGCTCTGCGGGCAAGGCCATGTCCCGCTACTTCCTCCTTCCCCTCTGGCGAGGTTTTGGCTGGGATAAGTGGGACAGCTCCTTCCCTTACAACTGGCACGCTCCCTGGTTCTACGGAGATGTCGTCCGGTTTGTGAGGGAGCATCAACTGGAGGGTCTTAAGCCCGACTTGTGGAAACCTAAGACGATCCACAAGCACATCAGAGCAAAGGACTCACTGGAGTTTGTTCCAGGGCTTCATGCCGACACGTTGGAGACTGTTTGGACTAACGTGTCATCTGGCAGGTTGACCAACGGGCACAAGGACATTTCATGGATGGCCATCCAGGGAGGACTGCCTCTTAGGTCATTCATGCATGCCCGCAACCTGTGCAAGACCCGGTACTGCCCCAGGTGCCCCTTCACGGAGGAAACATCTTTGCACATTTTCTGGCAGTGCCCCTTTGCACAGGGTCTGTTGAAAGCCTTGGAACACGAACTCAAGGACTCAGTTCCCAGGAACAGACTGTCGTACCGCTCGGTACTTTATGGACTATTTCCTGGGAATACCACGGATGGAGCAATCCAGGCAGCCTGGCGCCTTATGAACTGTTTTAAGGACGCTATATGGTTCGCCAGGAATCGTCTGATTTTGCGGAGAGAGAGTGTGTCCGTCCAGGACTGCCGCAGGCTGATCCACAGCCTGCTCAGAGACTATTCCACCTGGGACAGCCCGGACGTCGATGAGGAAGAGGACTGATACTCCCCTTCCCCCCACTCTCCCTTCTTGTGTGTTGTCTTTCAATAAAGCTTCGGGCCTGTGATTTCCCGCTTCCCTATCCCCTCCTACCCACTCCCCTATCCCATCACTTGTCTGTAATGCTTTGTTGTTTGGCTTTAGTGAATGCAAGAATGTTAGTGTAGCATGTGGTGTAATGTATAGCATAGGCTAGCCTGTACTGTGTATTATACTGTCATGTTATGTTTGACGACTGTTATTATTTATTATTTGCTGCTTCATGGCTCGCGCTGCGTCGCAGTAATGTTTGTATGATGACGATTGATTGTCAATAAAGCATTTTTCAATCAAAAAATCTGTTCTTATCAGTTTAATATCTGATACGTCCCCTATCTGGGGACCATATATTAAATGGATTTTTAGAACAGGGAGATGGAAATAGAGCTTGCTCTGTCCACTCCACGCATTGACCTGGTATTGCAGTATTTCCAGGACCGGTGCACCCTTCCCTTATGTGTTGACTAAAATCAGATTCCAAAAGTGTTTTTTCTCTTTGCCATTGTTTCTGTCTTTCTGAAGGGATCTCCCCTTTTAATCCCATTATTTCAACACCTGTTGGACAATGCATTTGTACAGTCATGTGTGATAATGAGCTCATTTATTAAATGCAATTAATGAATACATTGCCACCTCTTGTTGTGTGTGTGTGTGTGTGTGTCTTCTGTGTTTCTGTGTTTCCGGCATTTCACATTGGAACAGCTCATTCACCTTCCTTGTCTTCTCTCCGCCCTCCCTCCCTCCCTCCCTCCTAGGTAAGTTAAAGAGCTGCACCTGAGCCAGCCACTGATTGATGCAGCACCACAGTCAAATAGTGGAGTGGAGTGGAGTAGGGGAACAGCAAACAGCCATTAAAGCAGCCAGCCGCCTACCCGCCACAATGGACCTACCTGTGTACACTAGGTGGATGTGATGGAATGTACTGTCGTCCCTACATTTCAAGAAGAAGTAAGAATTGCAGTTGCAACAAACCCTTGCTTGCCTACAAAGAGAGCAGCAATTTGGATTTGTTACTATGTTACCTGGAAGAATAACAAACTGTGCAAGGATGGAGGTTGTAGGAGCAAAGAGAAGTTGTCTGTAAAGTTGGTGGATGCCTATTTTCCATTTTGCAGTCCCTTGTCTCCCTCTTGTGGCCTCCTGGAGGCAAATAAATGTGCAAAAAAAAGACAGCCTGGCGGCCGGCTGTTGCAGTGTTGCCCTCTCAGGCAACACTGAGTGACTGACTGAGCCTCACAGTCTTATATAAAGTTCAGACGGAACTTTGCACGTGTCATAGTGGAGCCCTCAGGATTCCAGAGCCAGCTTTCTGACATCATAATGGGGCCTGCCTCAGAGATAAAAGCCTGGGCCCAGGCAGTGTTGTTCAGTGCTGCTCAGCAGGCAGCACAGGACTGGATTAAAGCTGATACAAGGTGTGAAGGAACAAGGGGTGGCTGTGGGCATGCACTTGCTGCCGCTGCCAGTGTTTATCTGCATGGCAGGAGGGCATTTGGGCGTTGCCAGGAAGGCGTTTTTATGTAGATTCCTCCTCTTTCAGCACTGCATTGTGGTGCAAGCAAAAGAAGCAAATCCTGTCTGGCTTCCTCTCCGGCCTTTATTCACCTCCCGCTTAGTAGCTGTAAATGTGTGTGAGCCTGCAGGGCCCCATGGAATTGCCTAGGAGTAGGCTGAATCGCTGCAAGGGGTGAACAGCAGTATGGGACAGGCTCGGGCAAGGCAAGGGCCGCTCGGGTTATCGCTTCTCGGCCTTTTGGCTAAGATCAAGTGTAGTATCTGTTCTTATCAGTTTAATATCTGATACGTCCCCTATCTGGGGACCATATATTAAATGGATTTTTAGAACAGGGAGATGGAAATAGAGCTTGCTCTGTCCACTCCACGCATTGACCTGGTATTGCAGTATTTCCAGGACCGGTGCACCCTTCCCTTATGTGTTGACTAAAATCAGATTCCAAAAGTGTTTTTTCTCTTTGCCATTGTTTCTGTCTTTCTGAAGGGATCTCCCCTTTTAATCCCATTATTTCAACACCTGTTGGACAATGCATTTGTACAGTCATGTGTGATAATGAGCTCATTTATTAAATGCAATTAATGAATACATTGCCACCTCTTGTTGTGTGTGTGTGTGTGTGTGTCTTCTGTGTTTCTGTGTTTCCGGCATTTCACATTGGAACAGCTCATTCACCTTCCTTGTCTTCTCTCCGCCCTCCCTCCCTCCCTCCCTCCTAGGTAAGTTAAAGAGCTGCACCTGAGCCAGCCACTGATTGATGCAGCACCACAGTCAAATAGTGGAGTGGAGTGGAGTAGGGGAACAGCAAACAGCCATTAAAGCAGCCAGCCGCCTACCCGCCACAATGGACCTACCTGTGTACACTAGGTGGATGTGATGGAATGTACTGTCGTCCCTACATTTCAAGAAGAAGTAAGAATTGCAGTTGCAACAAACCCTTGCTTGCCTACAAAGAGAGCAGCAATTTGGATTTGTTACTATGTTACCTGGAAGAATAACAAACTGTGCAAGGATGGAGGTTGTAGGAGCAAAGAGAAGTTGTCTGTAAAGTTGGTGGATGCCTATTTTCCATTTTGCAGTCCCTTGTCTCCCTCTTGTGGCCTCCTGGAGGCAAATAAATGTGCAAAAAAAAGACAGCCTGGCGGCCGGCTGTTGCAGTGTTGCCCTCTCAGGCAACACTGAGTGACTGACTGAGCCTCACAGTCTTATATAAAGTTCAGACGGAACTTTGCACGTGTCATAGTGGAGCCCTCAGGATTCCAGAGCCAGCTTTCTGACATCATAATGGGGCCTGCCTCAGAGATAAAAGCCTGGGCCCAGGCAGTGTTGTTCAGTGCTGCTCAGCAGGCAGCACAGGACTGGATTAAAGCTGATACAAGGTGTGAAGGAACAAGGGGTGGCTGTGGGCATGCACTTGCTGCCGCTGCCAGTGTTTATCTGCATGGCAGGAGGGCATTTGGGCGTTGCCAGGAAGGCGTTTTTATGTAGATTCCTCCTCTTTCAGCACTGCATTGTGGTGCAAGCAAAAGAAGCAAATCCTGTCTGGCTTCCTCTCCGGCCTTTATTCACCTCCCGCTTAGTAGCTGTAAATGTGTGTGAGCCTGCAGGGCCCCATGGAATTGCCTAGGAGTAGGCTGAATCGCTGCAAGGGGTGAACAGCAGTATGGGACAGGCTCGGGCAAGGCAAGGGCCGCTCGGGTTATCGCTTCTCGGCCTTTTGGCAAGATCGGGTGTAGTATTTCTGCATCTGGTTTTGTTGGGAGGTGTCCGGGGTACCCTGCTCCTTGGCCTTGGGGGATCGTCTCTTTTCACAGAGAGACTTCACCCCCTTGCTGCTATTTGGGGAGTGGGCTTAGCCCCCGGACAACGAGTGGCGATCGCGCCTTTTCCAAGAGGTCAACCGGCCTTGAGGCGTCATTAAACGAGCGTTCCAAGGGCGTTTTGTCGGGCATCGTAGGTGTCTGGGGTACCCTAATCCTTGGCCTTGGGGGAGGGTTTCACTTAATTGTGGAATCTGAGCCCTTGCTGCTATAAGGGACAGGCTTAGCCCCCAGGCACTGAAAATGCCATTCACATTTGGTTTCGCATCCGGGGACACCCGGTTGCGCCAGTCCGTCCGCATCGAGGTGGAAGAAGGCCATCGTCAGCGGAAGAACCTTCGCTTCATTGTGGAGGTGATTCTGCTGGACTTCCTGGGGCTCAAGCGGGCGGACATCCTGTGTCTCAATGACCAGGAAAGCCGCGGTCGGTACACCATCTCCTTTACGGCCGCGGCATGCTGCGAGAATATGCACAAGAAACTATCTGATGCGGGCCAGAGTGAGGAGCGGCTAAATGGACTGAACTTTTTATTCCTCTACGGGGAGGAAGAGGTCCCGCTCGTGATATGTATGTTCAGTCCATTTGTCCCAGAGTGTGACATTGAAACCTTCCTCAGTCGTTACTGCAGGGAGGTCCGCTTCTCACACAAGATCTTGAATACCCAGAGCTTCTGGAATGGGAAAAGAAAGTATTGGGTGAAGTTCCGCCAGGATCCCAATGGCATTGGAGGCTTTCACCACCCACCCCAGAACTTTGCCATTGGGAAGAATCGAGGATTCTTATTTTACCCCCAGATGCCAATAGCCTGCCGGAACTGCTTGAGATATGGCCACACCAGAGAACATTGTGACCGGCCCCATGTGGTGCAGTGTAACAGGTGTGGCCAGGTTGGACACGTGGCGGCAAAATGCAGTTCCGAGGTATTGTGCAATCTGTGCGGCATGACTGGGCATGCTTTTAAAGACTGCCCCCGCAGAGCGAAGTCTGGGCCACCCAGACCAGGGCCAGAGCGGCAGTTTGCAACATGTGCAGACGCCGCTGGTAATGCCCCAAAACGAGTATTGACGACTGAGGGGTCCAGGCCAAAATCCTTCACAGCTCCATCGGGGGGCCCACCGATGTCAGCCTCGAGGGACGGCCACAGGGATTCCACTGGGTCCAGGCAGAGCAGGAGGAATTCTGACTCTGCTGGACATAAGTTGACCGGCACCTCTGCAGACGGGTCCTCTGCTCCGCCTGCGGTGGACCCTGTTGAGGCAGTGGTTAGCGACAGGCGTCGTGCTTCCGTAGGTTCTGCGGTAAGACCTGACGCCTGTCCCAAGAGTGTGGGCATGGAGCGGAGACACTCTGTGTCAAACGAGGGCTCCATTAAGAAAACCCCCAAACATGCTGGATTGGAGCCTCGTTTTGACCATTACCGGTCAACAGGGGGGCCAGAGCAAAGTTCCTCCACTGCGGTTGTAGAGGGGCTTGCGATGAAGGCTCCCCGTAAGCAGGCAAATGTTGCCAAAAGTGATGGGACCTCACAGGCCCCTGTGCAGCTGCCAAGTAGAGACATCAGCGATATCTTCAGCCAGGGGCCAGAGATGGGTGAGAGCGACTTCGAGGAGATGGATAGGAGCCATTCTGCTAAGAGACAGCGAGAGGAGGAGGAGTCCGGAGTTCGGAGGAAAGCTGCCTACCGGAGTTCCGATGAAAGCAGTGTGGGGGTTGGAGCCGCCCACGTATCTGGCTCTGACCCTACCAACATTAAAGATTTGTTGACCCCTCAAAAAGGGGGTCCAGATTCGCAGCTGATCTCCGAGTACGACTCTTCTGGTTCGGACTCTGACTTAAACTGAGACTATGTTGGTTCCTATCAAAGTCGCCTCACTAAATGTGAGGTCCCTAAAGAGCCCTGTTCGCAGGACTGCTTTATTTTCATTTTTAGAGACTGTGGACTTTGACCTTTGCCTGCTTCAGGAATGTGGAATCCCTAATGACTTGGAATATGAAGATCTAAAGATGGACTGGAAACTAGGCCCCTCAGTCTGGTCTGGTGGAAATGACTGTCGCTCTGCGGGGGTTGGATTGCTCTGCCGAGGTCGTTTTATCTCCATCCAAACAGTGACTGAAATCATGCCCGGCAGAGCTATTTTAATACATTTGCTTTTTAATGGAATTTTAATTCGTGTTTTAAACGTTTATGCCCCTCCTTCCAAACAGGAGAGGGCAGAACTATTAGAAATTTTACCATTGTTTTGTGTTGGGTCTACCCCCCTGCTGGTGGGTGGTGATTTTAACTGTGTACGAGATGGAGAACACCGGCAGGGTGGGGATTTTAATCGAAAAATTGACCGTACTTCTTACCTGCTCAAGAATTTTATTGGTGATTTTAAATTGAAAGATTGCTGGAGGGAACTCTTGCCTGCAGACCCAGGCCCCACCTGGTCCAATGGAAGAGTGAGCTCCAGAATTGATTTTATTTTCACTTCTAACAGTTTTATTCCCAAAAAATGTTTGCTTTTAACAAATATTTTATCTGATCACAAGCTCCTTTCGGTGCACTTGGAGCTAGAGGGGGAGCAAAAAGCTTGTAGGGGTCCCTGGAGACTAAACACCACGCTCCTGGAGGACCCCATCATTAAAGAGGAGTTTGTGCGGACCTACCAGTGTTGGCAGTCCCATAGAGCGCCCAGTCAGCCTATGCTACACTGGTGGGAGGGCATTAAACCCAAAATCAGAGCTTTTTTTATTCGAGCAGGTAAGAAGAAAGCAAAAGAGAAAAAACAATGGTTTTATGTTCTTAATAAACGTTTACATGTACTTTTTAAATTGAAGGAGATTGGTATGGATGTTGATGATGATATCTTAAATCTTAAAGCTGAAATAAAACATGCCATAGAAGAGAAAGGGAAACAAATAATTTTTAATTCACATGTAAAGCACCTCGAGGATGGCGAGAAGTGTTCCCGGTTCTTCTTCAAAAAGGTAATGGATAAACGAGATGTCATTTTAAACCTTGAAGGAGAAACCACTATGGTCGGCATTTTAAATTCTGCTTTTAATTTCTACCAATCTCTTTTTAACAAGAAAAATATTGATCCTTCCTTTTTAGAACATGTTCTTAATTCCCTTGATGCCAAGCTAGATATTTTAGACCAGGAAGTTTTATCCCGTAATATTACCTTGGAGGAACTTTTATTTGCTTTTAAAAGTTTTTCTAATGGGAAAGCTCCTGGGGAAGATGGTCTGCCCATCGAATTTTATCATGCTTTTTGGGAAATTTTAAAGAATGACATGTTTTTATTGTATAAGGAAGTTTTTATTGCTGAAGAGCTGCCCCCTTCCTGGAGGAGGGGGATTGTGTCCTTAATTTTTAAAAAAGGTGAGAAGGACCAGTTAAAAAACTGGCGTCCTATTACTCTTTTAAACGTTGATTGTAAAATTTTAGCTAAACTAATAACAATCCGTTTTAAACCTTTTATTCATAAATTAATCCATCCAAACCAGGTATGTGGGGTACCTGGGAGGTCAATTACTGAGTCCCTGAATATTTTACGTGACATCATTTGGTATTTTAAAGAAAGGGGTCAAAGTCTTGCTATTTTATCCTTAGATTTCGAGAAGGCTTTTGACCGGGTCTCCCATGAATATCTTTTTATGGTTCTTAAAAAGATGGCTGTTCCTGAAATTATTTTAACACGTATTAAGCTTTTATATCGATCCTGTTTTAGCCAAATTTCTATCAACGGATTTTTAACTAAAGGTGTTCCTCTTTTATCAGGGGTGAAACAGGGGTGCCCGTTGTCTCCGCTCCTTTTTATTTGTGCCATAGAACCTCTGTTCACCCTAATAAGAGATGATAAAGTCATCAGAGGCGTGCCCATACCTGGAGGAAGGGGGAACCAGGTAAAAATCCTGGGCTATATGGATGACGCCACCGTCCTATGCCCAGACGCCGCTTCTATGAGAAGGGCATTGAGGAACACCGGCTTTTTTTGTGAAGCCTCTGGTTTTAAATTAAACGTTGATAAGTGTGACTGTTTTTATACTGGTGTATGGGATTCCTCTGTGACACCAGGAGTTAACATGCAGCAGGATCAGATAAAAATTTTAGGAATTGTTTTTAATCAAGAAAACGATGGGAGACCCAATTGGGATTCAGTAATTGCCAAAATGGAAAAAAAGGTTTTAATGTGGAATTTGAGAAATCTCACCATGGAGGGAAAAGTTTTAATAATTAAATCTGTTTTATTACCTATAATGCTCTATGTAGCTATGGTTTTCCCTCCAACAATTTTATATATTAAAAAAGTGACCAGGATCTGTTTTATGTTTTTATGGGGTTCCAAAATGGAAAAACTAAAACGTGATTTTATGTACAGATGTAAGGACAATGGCGGGAGAGATGTTCCTAACCTTTTTAACTTCTTTTACATTAAATACTTTTGCTTCTGTTTTAAAATGTATAATTCTGATGGTATTTTTAGCTACTTTTTAAAGTACGCTACGGGCATGATTTTTAAACGATGGTTTCGTGTCCCTTTGAATTCTCCTGTGCTTCTGTGTCCCCCAAAACAATATGCGGTGCTCGAAAAAACTGTCAGGCTCCTAGGTCTCCAAGAATTGGGGCCTGACATATTGGGGGACCAGAAAAAAGTGTCACTCTCCTGTAGGCGGCAGGAAGATACACTGGCAGTTTCAAATTTCTCACAGGCAAGGTCCAAGGTGGTGTGGCGGAACGTTTTCGGGAAATTTATGGCAAATGTGCACAGGGACCTTGCCTGGGCAATCGTTCACCAGTGCCTCCCTACCCGTGAATTCCAGCATAGGCGAGGACTGGTGGCGAGAGCCAAGTGCCCGAGAGACAGGTGTGGTGACGACGAGACGGTAATGCACCTGTTTTGGAACTGCCCATATGCACAGGAGGTTTGGAGGAAGGTAGGCCCATTGCTGAAATGGGCCTGCGGTCTTAAAGATCTTAAATTTGAATACGTGTTTTATGGTCTTTTTAACTGCCCAAGTTTTAAACAGCAAATGGTCTGTTGGATCATTTTAAACTGTTTTAAGAATGCCATCTGGAAGGTTAGGAACATTCTGCTTTTTAAACATGATTTTATTGACGTTAAAAATTGTGTGAAATATGCCCTAAGTGAAATGTATATTTATTATCTTAGGGACAAAAAGCAGCTAGGGGTAAAAGAAGCAACATCCATGTGGTGTTTGCAAATGTGGAATACCATAACATTGTAAATAAAAATGGTTTTATTCTTTTATGTCTTTTATGCCCTGTACAAATTTTATCCTGCTATTGTTCTGTACTTTTATTATAACATCTGTATTACTGGTCTTATTATTATTCTTTTGTATTCATTTAAATGTATGAATATTTATGTATTATGCCATTGATTTTATCTTGTGGTTTCAATTCTTAAAAAAA
Organism: Rhinoderma darwinii; assembly: GCF_050947455.1. NCBI lineage: Eukaryota > Metazoa > Chordata > Amphibia > Anura > Rhinodermatidae > Rhinoderma > Rhinoderma darwinii. The sequence continues at coordinate 74,988 of NW_027464481.1, forward strand.
GTCTGTAAAATATATTATTTTTGCCAATAAAAAACTTTGTTGAAACCTTTTATCTGTTCTTATCAGTTTAATATCTGATACGTCCCCTATCTGGGGACCATATATTAAATGGATTTTTAGAACAGGGAGATGGAAATAGAGCTTGCTCTGTCCACTCCACGCATTGACCTGGTATTGCAGTATTTCCAGGACCGGTGCACCCTTCCCTTATGTGTTGACTAAAATCAGATTCCAAAAGTGTTTTTTCTCTTTGCCATTGTTTCTGTCTTTCTGAAGGGATCTCCCCTTTTAATCCCATTATTTCAACACCTGTTGGACAATGCATTTGTACAGTCATGTGTGATAATGAGCTCATTTATTAAATGCAATTAATGAATACATTGCCACCTCTTGTTGTGTGTGTGTGTGTGTGTGTCTTCTGTGTTTCTGTGTTTCCGGCATTTCACATTGGAACAGCTCATTCACCTTCCTTGTCTTCTCTCCGCCCTCCCTCCCTCCCTCCCTCCTAGGTAAGTTAAAGAGCTGCACCTGAGCCAGCCACTGATTGATGCAGCACCACAGTCAAATAGTGGAGTGGAGTGGAGTAGGGGAACAGCAAACAGCCATTAAAGCAGCCAGCCGCCTACCCGCCACAATGGACCTACCTGTGTACACTAGGTGGATGTGATGGAATGTACTGTCGTCCCTACATTTCAAGAAGAAGTAAGAATTGCAGTTGCAACAAACCCTTGCTTGCCTACAAAGAGAGCAGCAATTTGGATTTGTTACTATGTTACCTGGAAGAATAACAAACTGTGCAAGGATGGAGGTTGTAGGAGCAAAGAGAAGTTGTCTGTAAAGTTGGTGGATGCCTATTTTCCATTTTGCAGTCCCTTGTCTCCCTCTTGTGGCCTCCTGGAGGCAAATAAATGTGCAAAAAAAAGACAGCCTGGCGGCCGGCTGTTGCAGTGTTGCCCTCTCAGGCAACACTGAGTGACTGACTGAGCCTCACAGTCTTATATAAAGTTCAGACGGAACTTTGCACGTGTCATAGTGGAGCCCTCAGGATTCCAGAGCCAGCTTTCTGACATCATAATGGGGCCTGCCTCAGAGATAAAAGCCTGGGCCCAGGCAGTGTTGTTCAGTGCTGCTCAGCAGGCAGCACAGGACTGGATTAAAGCTGATACAAGGTGTGAAGGAACAAGGGGTGGCTGTGGGCATGCACTTGCTGCCGCTGCCAGTGTTTATCTGCATGGCAGGAGGGCATTTGGGCGTTGCCAGGAAGGCGTTTTTATGTAGATTCCTCCTCTTTCAGCACTGCATTGTGGTGCAAGCAAAAGAAGCAAATCCTGTCTGGCTTCCTCTCCGGCCTTTATTCACCTCCCGCTTAGTAGCTGTAAATGTGTGTGAGCCTGCAGGGCCCCATGGAATTGCCTAGGAGTAGGCTGAATCGCTGCAAGGGGTGAACAGCAGTATGGGACAGGCTCGGGCAAGGCAAGGGCCGCTCGGGTTATCGCTTCTCGGCCTTTTGGCTCAGATCAGGTTTATTGCCTGGTCTGGGCCGGGGGTTCGGTCTTTCGTGGAGTCCTATCCGACGTTTTTGGGAGCGATCATCGTGCCGTTGGGCATTCCATTTCAAGATGGCAGCTGTGCGTAACACTATCCGTTTCGTGGTGAATGAGCAGAGGAGAGACGAAGTTGATACTGGACATATCATTGAGAACATCCTTCTGGACCTGGCTGGAGTTAAGTTGGTAGAGGTATTCTGTATCCAAGCTTTCAGCAATATTGCTACATACGATGTATCCTTTTTTGAGGCCGCCTACTGTTTAAACGTTTTTCAGTTGCTAAAGGAAAAACACATGCATGAGGCTTTAACATCCATTGAAGTGCAACCTCTTTTTTCTACAGTGGAGAAATGTATAACAATTCATATGTATAACCCATTTCTGGATAGAAGGCTGGTCAGGGCTTTTTTAGCTCATTACTGTACCCATGTTAGAGGAGGTGTGGAGCAGAAGAACCTATGGGGAGTCTTTAATGGTGATATCAAGTACTGGGTCAGGCTGAAACCTGACTCCAGCTGTATTGGAGGAGTGATGAATCCTCCTGCTAATTTTTCCATTGGTGGGAATAAGGGATATCTGTACTACCAAGATATGCCATGCTTTTGTAGATCATGTTTTTCCTACGGGCATACCAAAGATGCATGCAAAGGCAAAGTTTGCAGAAATTGCAAGGAAACAGGACATGAGGCTAGTGCATGCATTTCCCCATCCAGGTGTGACATTTGTGGTTTGCCGGGTCATACTTGTAGGAAATGTCCAAAGGTGTTTCCTTTCTTAGGACAAGAGAGAAGAACATGGGGCAGACAGGTGAGAACAACATGTTCCCTTGCTGCCTCTTCTGAGGTAATTTCAGAGCCAGCTGGCAGTGTTTCTGTGGCTGCTTCTCAGGACCCTGGGAAAGCTGGATTAGGAGAGGTTCTAACCTCACATACTGACAGCATGGAGTTGGGTGTGGTCCCTCCTGCAGAGCCAACTGTTGATGAGACACCTGGGGTTATACCTATGGAAGGTAAAGACACAGCGCCACCTAGTGGGTGTGCATACCCTGATAATGGTGCAAGTATGCAAATTTTGTCCTTTTCTAGCCCAGAGTCAAAAATGGACGATTCAGCAAAAGTGGAGTGGTCAATATCGGAGGAGGACGAGAAGGAGGCCAGGATGCCTAGTGCCACTAGTGCGGAAATCTTCCATAAAGTTGTCTCAAAAAGGGGGAAGTCTGGAAAGGCGGTGAAGAGACTTAAGATAGGCTTATTGGAAGATTCTGCTCATGCAAATCCTTTTTCTTTGCTGGATAGTGACTCCAGTTCTAGCCCTAAGTCATCTGAGGTGGCTTCAGAAGTACCCAGCTCTCCTGGGGAAGGTTTCCTCAGTGAAGTCAATGTGGCAAATTTGGAAAGAGCGATGTATTTCCCTGGGACGTGATATGTTCTGGTTATCTCATGGCTTTCCATTGCACTAACCATACTATGCCCGCATGTCTTTGAGATTAAAAATTGTCTCACAAAATGTACGGGTGTTCTCCTCTGCTCACAAGCGTGCTGCAGTCCTGGACTTTTTGGCCTCTAAGGGCAGTGACATTGTTTGCGTACAAGAATGTGGTTTGTCAAAAATGCCTAGGAAAGAAGAATGGAAGTTTGGGGAAGCAATTTGGTCTTTTTCTTCCACAAATAGGAATGATGGAATTGGTATTCTTTTTAAAAATAATGAGTTTGTCATCAAACAGACTCAAATTATACAAGAAGGAAGATGTGTCTGTGTGTTACTATCCTATAAGGGATGGCAGTTTAGGCTAATTAATATCTATGGCCATGCTGTGAAAACTGATAGGTTGGCACTTTTTGATTCTTTAAAATTTTTTCTTCATGGTAAAGTTCCTGTAATTATTGTTGGTGACATTAACTGTATCCTGGAGAAGCAGGCCCGAGCTGGGTCCACAGAGTCTAATGTGGATGTCACTGGAGTTTTGTGGAATAAAATGTTGCAGGACTTTGCTTTGCAGGACGCTGTCACCAGGAAACCAGGTCCATTTACTTACCATGCCGATGACGGAAGAACGGATTCTCGTCTGGACTTTTTCTTTTTTTCTACTTCAGCAATGAAATGTGTAGATTATTCGCAGGAGAGAGTGTGGTTTTCAGATCACGAGTGTTTGTTGGGGGTTTTTGTCATAAATAATTTCTTTTATGGTAGAGGGGTATGGAAGATGAATGTTAGTTTTCTGAGTGATGAAAGGGTGAAAACTAGGTTTGGGAAAAAATATGGGTTTTGGGTTAGGAAGAAAAGTTCTTTCTCTAATGTGTGTGAATGGTGGGTATGGGTGAAAAAAAAGATTGGTGGGTTTTTTAGACAAATAGGATATAGAAGAGCGAGAAGGAAAAGATTGCAATATTCACGCTTTAACATGCGGATGACGTTCCTTCATCAATGTAAAAATTTGGGTATGGATGTAAGACACGATTTGGAAAAAACAAAAAAAGATATTAAGGAGTGGTTCCGAGAAAAAGGGAAAGAAATAATATTTAGGTCTAAGGTGGAGGTTAGAGATAATCACGAGAAATGCACTAGATTTTTCTTTAAAAAAATGTGTGGTGGAAAAAGTGGAATGAATGTGTTATTGGATAAGGATGATAAAGAGGTGTTTGGTAAGGATGTGATTGATGTGGTGTCTGATTTTTATAAACAACTGTATGATGTGAAGAAATGTGATTTGGGTGATGATGAGGAGTTTTTGGATATTGTGTGTAATTTTGTTCCTGAAAGTGAATGTGAGGTTTTGCTTGGTGAGATTATGGATGGTGAAGTAAAGGATGTGGTGGGAAGTATGGCTAAAAATAAGTCTCCAGGGATCGATGGGATACCAGCTGAGTTCTATGGGAAATATTGGGACATAATTGGGAAGGATGTTATAGATGTTATGAGAGTGTTGTTTTCTGGGACGAATATGTGTGATGTGATGAAGAAGGGTATGGTAGTTCTGTTGCATAAAAAAGGAGATAAGAGGCGGTTAGAAAACTGGCGACCGATTACTTTGCTGAATACGGATTATAAAATTTTTGCCAAGCTGATTGCGAATCGTATGAGAGACGTGATTGGGTGTGTGATTGATGAGGATCAGGTATGTGCGGTACCGAAAAGGAAATTGCATGAGAACGTGGCGTTGGTGCGGGACATGCTTGAGGATTGTAAGGGTCGGAATAAGAAGGTGATTGTGTGTGCGTTAGATTTTGAGAAAGCGTTTGATCGTGTGGCGCATGTGTTTTTGTTTAAAGTGTTAGAGAGAATGGGTTTTCCGGTTCAGTTTGTGAGTTTGTTGAAGAATTTATACGCGAATGCAAAGAGTTGTGTGCAGGTGAATGGGTTTTTTTCAGAATCATTTAGTATTATGTCTGGTGTGCGACAGGGTTGTCCGTTGTCTCCCATCCTATTTATTTGTGCGATTGAACCATTGTTGCAAATGATTAGAAATGATAAGGTTGTGAAAGGTTTGGTGGTGCCCGGGTGTGATGGAAAACGTGTGAAAGCTTTGGGATATATGGATGATATTTGTGTATTGTGTGATTCAGTGTATGATATGTCCAGAGTGAAGTTGATTGTAAACATGTTTTGTATTGCGTCTGCTTTTAAAATAAATTGGGGTAAGAGCAAATTTAAATTTTTTTTCAGTAATGAGCGAGTGAGTGATTCTGATATGGAACAGGTGGATGGTGTGAAAATTTTGGGTATTGTGTTTGATGATGAGTTGAAAGGGAGAGAAAGTTGGGATGAGTTAGGTGGTAGGATTGTGAGAAAGTTGGAAATGTGGAGAATGAGGGATCTTTCTTTTTCGGGGAAGGTTTTAATTGTCAAAAGTATTATTCTACCTATGATTTTATATGTTGCTCTGGTTTTTCCTCCTGCTGTTGATATGTTAAAAAAAGTGAATAGAGTTTTGTTCCTTTTTTTATGGGGGAGCGGGATTGAGAAGGCAAAGAGAGAAATTCTAATGAAAAGCAGACGAAATGGAGGCCTTGATTTCCCAAATTTGGAGATCTTCATTGGAATTAATTGTGTACGGTTTTTTGTAGAGCTTTTATTTAAAGAATCCAAGGCTTCCAGAATGTCGAAGTATCTAGCTGGTACGGTGATTCAGCGTCTAAGGTGGGAAAAACGTAATTTATGTAAACCAATTGCTTTTCAGTGCACAGGGTGGTATTTGTATGTTGAAAAATTTATTAAAAAGTTCCAGCTAGAGGATGTAAGAATGGAGAGATTTTTGAGCGAAAAGAATGTTGTGAGAAGTATGTGTATGAATAATGTGATGTGTTCTGTAAATGGTTTGAATTCGATGGAGTCTAAGTCTGTGTGGAAGAAGATTGTTACGTATGATGTGTCAAATAAGCAGAAAGATTTGTTATGGATGTCGGTACATGGAGTGTTGCCTGTAAGGAGTGTTCAGAAAAGAAGAGGTTTGGTTGCGTCTGAAAGGTGTCCGAGAGAAGGTTGTGGGGATGATGAGGATGTGAGCCATGTGTTTTGGTCGTGTAAGCATGCAAAGGATGTTTGGAAAAAGTTGAGTGGGTTGTGTGAAGAGTTGACTGGTTTGAAGGTTTTGACGTATGAAATTGTCTTGTTTGGTTTGTGTAGTTTGGGTAGTGAAAAGGATAGAGTGTTGTGGATTTTTCTGACTTGTGTGAAAGAAGTATTGTGGAATACGAGGAATTTGAATGTGTATAAAAGAGAAGTATTTGAGATGGAGGATGTGGTTAGTATGGTATTGGCTAAATTGTATTTTTATTATAAATGGGATCTAGAAAGAGGTATGGATGCGGAAGGGATATGGCGAATGTTAAAATGGAGGTATTTAGTTTGAGGAATTTTGTTTGATTTATCTTGTATTTGATGGAAAAATAAAATAATGAACCAGAGTGATGAGATTTTTTGAAAAATAGAGAGGTGGTTTGAACAACTACAGTTCTCGGTTTTATTCAAAAAAACCTGAATGGTTTAATAAAAAAAAAAAAAAAAAAAAAAAAAAAAATCTGTTCTTATCAGTTTAATATCTGATACGTCCCCTATCTGGGGACCATATATTAAATGGATTTTTAGAACAGGGAGATGGAAATAGAGCTTGCTCTGTCCACTCCACGCATTGACCTGGTATTGCAGTATTTCCAGGACCGGTGCACCCTTCCCTTATGTGTTGACTAAAATCAGATTCCAAAAGTGTTTTTTCTCTTTGCCATTGTTTCTGTCTTTCTGAAGGGATCTCCCCTTTTAATCCCATTATTTCAACACCTGTTGGACAATGCATTTGTACAGTCATGTGTGATAATGAGCTCATTTATTAAATGCAATTAATGAATACATTGCCACCTCTTGTTGTGTGTGTGTGTGTGTGTGTCTTCTGTGTTTCTGTGTTTCCGGCATTTCACATTGGAACAGCTCATTCACCTTCCTTGTCTTCTCTCCGCCCTCCCTCCCTCCCTCCCTCCTAGGTAAGTTAAAGAGCTGCACCTGAGCCAGCCACTGATTGATGCAGCACCACAGTCAAATAGTGGAGTGGAGTGGAGTAGGGGAACAGCAAACAGCCATTAAAGCAGCCAGCCGCCTACCCGCCACAATGGACCTACCTGTGTACACTAGGTGGATGTGATGGAATGTACTGTCGTCCCTACATTTCAAGAAGAAGTAAGAATTGCAGTTGCAACAAACCCTTGCTTGCCTACAAAGAGAGCAGCAATTTGGATTTGTTACTATGTTACCTGGAAGAATAACAAACTGTGCAAGGATGGAGGTTGTAGGAGCAAAGAGAAGTTGTCTGTAAAGTTGGTGGATGCCTATTTTCCATTTTGCAGTCCCTTGTCTCCCTCTTGTGGCCTCCTGGAGGCAAATAAATGTGCAAAAAAAAGACAGCCTGGCGGCCGGCTGTTGCAGTGTTGCCCTCTCAGGCAACACTGAGTGACTGACTGAGCCTCACAGTCTTATATAAAGTTCAGACGGAACTTTGCACGTGTCATAGTGGAGCCCTCAGGATTCCAGAGCCAGCTTTCTGACATCATAATGGGGCCTGCCTCAGAGATAAAAGCCTGGGCCCAGGCAGTGTTGTTCAGTGCTGCTCAGCAGGCAGCACAGGACTGGATTAAAGCTGATACAAGGTGTGAAGGAACAAGGGGTGGCTGTGGGCATGCACTTGCTGCCGCTGCCAGTGTTTATCTGCATGGCAGGAGGGCATTTGGGCGTTGCCAGGAAGGCGTTTTTATGTAGATTCCTCCTCTTTCAGCACTGCATTGTGGTGCAAGCAAAAGAAGCAAATCCTGTCTGGCTTCCTCTCCGGCCTTTATTCACCTCCCGCTTAGTAGCTGTAAATGTGTGTGAGCCTGCAGGGCCCCATGGAATTGCCTAGGAGTAGGCTGAATCGCTGCAAGGGGTGAACAGCAGTATGGGACAGGCTCGGGCAAGGCAAGGGCCGCTCGGGTTATCGCTTCTCGGCCTTTTGGCTAAGATCAAGTGTAGTATCTGTTCTTATCAGTTTAATATCTGATACGTCCCCTATCTGGGGACCATATATTAAATGGATTTTTAGAACAGGGAGATGGAAATAGAGCTTGCTCTGTCCACTCCACGCATTGACCTGGTATTGCAGTATTTCCAGGACCGGTGCACCCTTCCCTTATGTGTTGACTAAAATCAGATTCCAAAAGTGTTTTTTCTCTTTGCCATTGTTTCTGTCTTTCTGAAGGGATCTCCCCTTTTAATCCCATTATTTCAACACCTGTTGGACAATGCATTTGTACAGTCATGTGTGATAATGAGCTCATTTATTAAATGCAATTAATGAATACATTGCCACCTCTTGTTGTGTGTGTGTGTGTGTGTGTGTGTGTGTCTTCTGTGTTTCTGTGTTTCCGGCATTTCACATTGGAACAGCTCATTCACCTTCCTTGTCTTCTCTCCGCCCTCCCTCCCTCCCTCCCTCCTAGGTAAGTTAAAGAGCTGCACCTGAGCCAGCCACTGATTGATGCAGCACCACAGTCAAATAGTGGAGTGGAGTGGAGTAGGGGAACAGCAAACAGCCATTAAAGCAGCCAGCCGCCTACCCGCCACAATGGACCTACCTGTGTACACTAGGTGGATGTGATGGAATGTACTGTCGTCCCTACATTTCAAGAAGAAGTAAGAATTGCAGTTGCAACAAACCCTTGCTTGCCTACAAAGAGAGCAGCAATTTGGATTTGTTACTATGTTACCTGGAAGAATAACAAACTGTGCAAGGATGGAGGTTGTAGGAGCAAAGAGAAGTTGTCTGTAAAGTTGGTGGATGCCTATTTTCCATTTTGCAGTCCCTTGTCTCCCTCTTGTGGCCTCCTGGAGGCAAATAAATGTGCAAAAAAAAGACAGCCTGGCGGCCGGCTGTTGCAGTGTTGCCCTCTCAGGCAACACTGAGTGACTGACTGAGCCTCACAGTCTTATATAAAGTTCAGACGGAACTTTGCACGTGTCATAGTGGAGCCCTCAGGATTCCAGAGCCAGCTTTCTGACATCATAATGGGGCCTGCCTCAGAGATAAAAGCCTGGGCCCAGGCAGTGTTGTTCAGTGCTGCTCAGCAGGCAGCACAGGACTGGATTAAAGCTGATACAAGGTGTGAAGGAACAAGGGGTGGCTGTGGGCATGCACTTGCTGCCGCTGCCAGTGTTTATCTGCATGGCAGGAGGGCATTTGGGCGTTGCCAGGAAGGCGTTTTTATGTAGATTCCTCCTCTTTCAGCACTGCATTGTGGTGCAAGCAAAAGAAGCAAATCCTGTCTGGCTTCCTCTCCGGCCTTTATTCACCTCCCGCTTAGTAGCTGTAAATGTGTGTGAGCCTGCAGGGCCCCATGGAATTGCCTAGGAGTAGGCTGAATCGCTGCAAGGGGTGAACAGCAGTATGGGACAGGCTCGGGCAAGGCAAGGGCCGCTCGGGTTATCGCTTCTCGGCCTTTTGGCTAAGATCAAGTGTAGTATCTGTTCTTATCAGTTTAATATCTGATACGTCCCCTATCTGGGGACCATATATTAAATGGATTTTTAGAACAGGGAGATGGAAATAGAGCTTGCTCTGTCCACTCCACGCATTGACCTGGTATTGCAGTATTTCCAGGACCGGTGCACCCTTCCCTTATGTGTTGACTAAAATCAGATTCCAAAAGTGTTTTTTCTCTTTGCCATTGTTTCTGTCTTTCTGAAGGGATCTCCCCTTTTAATCCCATTATTTCAACACCTGTTGGACAATGCATTTGTACAGTCATGTGTGATAATGAGCTCATTTATTAAATGCAATTAATGAATACATTGCCACCTCTTGTTGTGTGTGTGTGTGTGTGTGTCTTCTGTGTTTCTGTGTTTCCGGCATTTCACATTGGAACAGCTCATTCACCTTCCTTGTCTTCTCTCCGCCCTCCCTCCCTCCCTCCCTCCTAGGTAAGTTAAAGAGCTGCACCTGAGCCAGCCACTGATTGATGCAGCACCACAGTCAAATAGTGGAGTGGAGTGGAGTAGGGGAACAGCAAACAGCCATTAAAGCAGCCAGCCGCCTACCCGCCACAATGGACCTACCTGTGTACACTAGGTGGATGTGATGGAATGTACTGTCGTCCCTACATTTCAAGAAGAAGTAAGAATTGCAGTTGCAACAAACCCTTGCTTGCCTACAAAGAGAGCAGCAATTTGGATTTGTTACTATGTTACCTGGAAGAATAACAAACTGTGCAAGGATGGAGGTTGTAGGAGCAAAGAGAAGTTGTCTGTAAAGTTGGTGGATGCCTATTTTCCATTTTGCAGTCCCTTGTCTCCCTCTTGTGGCCTCCTGGAGGCAAATAAATGTGCAAAAAAAAGACAGCCTGGCGGCCGGCTGTTGCAGTGTTGCCCTCTCAGGCAACACTGAGTGACTGACTGAGCCTCACAGTCTTATATAAAGTTCAGACGGAACTTTGCACGTGTCATAGTGGAGCCCTCAGGATTCCAGAGCCAGCTTTCTGACATCATAATGGGGCCTGCCTCAGAGATAAAAGCCTGGGCCCAGGCAGTGTTGTTCAGTGCTGCTCAGCAGGCAGCACAGGACTGGATTAAAGCTGATACAAGGTGTGAAGGAACAAGGGGTGGCTGTGGGCATGCACTTGCTGCCGCTGCCAGTGTTTATCTGCATGGCAGGAGGGCATTTGGGCGTTGCCAGGAAGGCGTTTTTATGTAGATTCCTCCTCTTTCAGCACTGCATTGTGGTGCAAGCAAAAGAAGCAAATCCTGTCTGGCTTCCTCTCCGGCCTTTATTCACCTCCCGCTTAGTAGCTGTAAATGTGTGTGAGCCTGCAGGGCCCCATGGAATTGCCTAGGAGTAGGCTGAATCGCTGCAAGGGGTGAACAGCAGTATGGGACAGGCTCGGGCAAGGCAAGGGCCGCTCGGGTTATCGCTTCTCGGCCTTTTGGCTAAGATCAAGTGTAGTATCTGTTCTTATCAGTTTAATATCTGATACGTCCCCTATCTGGGGACCATATATTAAATGGATTTTTAGAACAGGGAGATGGAAATAGAGCTTGCTCTGTCCACTCCACGCATTGACCTGGTATTGCAGTATTTCCAGGACCGGTGCACCCTTCCCTTATGTGTTGACTAAAATCAGATTCCAAAAGTGTTTTTTCTCTTTGCCATTGTTTCTGTCTTTCTGAAGGGATCTCCCCTTTTAATCCCATTATTTCAACACCTGTTGGACAATGCATTGTACAGTCATGTGTGATAATGAGCTCATTTATTAAATGCAATTAATGAATACATTGCCACCTCTTGTTGTGTGTGTGTGTGTGTGTGTCTTCTGTGTTTCTGTGTTTCCGGCATTTCACATTGGAACAGCTCATTCACCTTCCTTGTCTTCTCTCCGCCCTCCCTCCCTCCCTCCCTCCTAGGTAAGTTAAAGAGCTGCACCTGAGCCAGCCACTGATTGATGCAGCACCACAGTCAAATAGTGGAGTGGAGTGGAGTAGGGGAACAGCAAACAGCCATTAAAGCAGCCAGCCGCCTACCCGCCACAATGGACCTACCTGTGTACACTAGGTGGATGTGATGGAATGTACTGTCGTCCCTACATTTCAAGAAGAAGTAAGAATTGCAGTTGCAACAAACCCTTGCTTGCCTACAAAGAGAGCAGCAATTTGGATTTGTTACTATGTTACCTGGAAGAATAACAAACTGTGCAAGGATGGAGGTTGTAGGAGCAAAGAGAAGTTGTCTGTAAAGTTGGTGGATGCCTATTTTCCATTTTGCAGTCCCTTGTCTCCCTCTTGTGGCCTCCTGGAGGCAAATAAATGTGCAAAAAAAAGACAGCCTGGCGGCCGGCTGTTGCAGTGTTGCCCTCTCAGGCAACACTGAGTGACTGACTGAGCCTCACAGTCTTATATAAAGTTCAGACGGAACTTTGCACGTGTCATAGTGGAGCCCTCAGGATTCCAGAGCCAGCTTTCTGACATCATAATGGGGCCTGCCTCAGAGATAAAAGCCTGGGCCCAGGCAGTGTTGTTCAGTGCTGCTCAGCAGGCAGCACAGGACTGGATTAAAGCTGATACAAGGTGTGAAGGAACAAGGGGTGGCTGTGGGCATGCACTTGCTGCCGCTGCCAGTGTTTATCTGCATGGCAGGAGGGCATTTGGGCGTTGCCAGGAAGGCGTTTTTATGTAGATTCCTCCTCTTTCAGCACTGCATTGTGGTGCAAGCAAAAGAAGCAAATCCTGTCTGGCTTCCTCTCCGGCCTTTATTCACCTCCCGCTTAGTAGCTGTAAATGTGTGTGAGCCTGCAGGGCCCCATGGAATTGCCTAGGAGTAGGCTGAATCGCTGCAAGGGGTGAACAGCAGTATGGGACAGGCTCGGGCAAGGCAAGGGCCGCTCGGGTTATCGCTTCTCGGCCTTTTGGCTAAGATCAAGTGTAGTATCTGTTCTTATCAGTTTAATATCTGATACGTCCCCTATCTGGGGACCATATATTAAATGGATTTTTAGAACAGGGAGATGGAAATAGAGCTTGCTCTGTCCACTCCACGCATTGACCTGGTATTGCAGTATTTCCAGGACCGGTGCACCCTTCCCTTATGTGTTGACTAAAATCAGATTCCAAAAGTGTTTTTTCTCTTTGCCATTGTTTCTGTCTTTCTGAAGGGATCTCCCCTTTTAATCCCATTATTTCAACACCTGTTGGACAATGCATTTGTACAGTCATGTGTGATAATGAGCTCATTTATTAAATGCAATTAATGAATACATTGCCACCTCTTGTTGTGTGTGTGTGTGTGTGTGTGTGTGTGTCTTCTGTGTTTCTGTGTTTCCGGCATTTCACATTGGAACAGCTCATTCACCTTCCTTGTCTTCTCTCCGCCCTCCCTCCCTCCCTCCCTCCTAGGTAAGTTAAAGAGCTGCACCTGAGCCAGCCACTGATTGATGCAGCACCACAGTCAAATAGTGGAGTGGAGTGGAGTAGGGGAACAGCAAACAGCCATTAAAGCAGCCAGCCGCCTACCCGCCACAATGGACCTACCTGTGTACACTAGGTGGATGTGATGGAATGTACTGTCGTCCCTACATTTCAAGAAGAAGTAAGAATTGCAGTTGCAACAAACCCTTGCTTGCCTACAAAGAGAGCAGCAATTTGGATTTGTTACTATGTTACCTGGAAGAATAACAAACTGTGCAAGGATGGAGGTTGTAGGAGCAAAGAGAAGTTGTCTGTAAAGTTGGTGGATGCCTATTTTCCATTTTGCAGTCCCTTGTCTCCCTCTTGTGGCCTCCTGGAGGCAAATAAATGTGCAAAAAAAAGACAGCCTGGCGGCCGGCTGTTGCAGTGTTGCCCTCTCAGGCAACACTGAGTGACTGACTGAGCCTCACAGTCTTATATAAAGTTCAGACGGAACTTTGCACGTGTCATAGTGGAGCCCTCAGGATTCCAGAGCCAGCTTTCTGACATCATAATGGGGCCTGCCTCAGAGATAAAAGCCTGGGCCCAGGCAGTGTTGTTCAGTGCTGCTCAGCAGGCAGCACAGGACTGGATTAAAGCTGATACAAGGTGTGAAGGAACAAGGGGTGGCTGTGGGCATGCACTTGCTGCCGCTGCCAGTGTTTATCTGCATGGCAGGAGGGCATTTGGGCGTTGCCAGGAAGGCGTTTTTATGTAGATTCCTCCTCTTTCAGCACTGCATTGTGGTGCAAGCAAAAGAAGCAAATCCTGTCTGGCTTCCTCTCCGGCCTTTATTCACCTCCCGCTTAGTAGCTGTAAATGTGTGTGAGCCTGCAGGGCCCCATGGAATTGCCTAGGAGTAGGCTGAATCGCTGCAAGGGGTGAACAGCAGTATGGGACAGGCTCGGGCAAGGCAAGGGCCGCTCGGGTTATCGCTTCTCGGCCTTTTGGCTAAGATCAAGTGTAGTATCTGTTCTTATCAGTTTAATATCTGATACGTCCCCTATCTGGGGACCATATATTAAATGGATTTTTAGAACAGGGAGATGGAAATAGAGCTTGCTCTGTCCACTCCACGCATTGACCTGGTATTGCAGTATTTCCAGGACCGGTGCACCCTTCCCTTATGTGTTGACTAAAATCAGATTCCAAAAGTGTTTTTTCTCTTTGCCATTGTTTCTGTCTTTCTGAAGGGATCTCCCCTTTTAATCCCATTATTTCAACACCTGTTGGACAATGCATTTGTACAGTCATGTGTGATAATGAGCTCATTTATTAAATGCAATTAATGAATACATTGCCACCTCTTGTTGTGTGTGTGTGTGTGTGTGTGTGTGTGTCTTCTGTGTTTCTGTGTTTCCGGCATTTCACATTGGAACAGCTCATTCACCTTCCTTGTCTTCTCTCCGCCCTCCCTCCCTCCCTCCCTCCTAGGTAAGTTAAAGAGCTGCACCTGAGCCAGCCACTGATTGATGCAGCACCACAGTCAAATAGTGGAGTGGAGTGGAGTAGGGGAACAGCAAACAGCCATTAAAGCAGCCAGCCGCCTACCCGCCACAATGGACCTACCTGTGTACACTAGGTGGATGTGATGGAATGTACTGTCGTCCCTACATTTCAAGAAGAAGTAAGAATTGCAGTTGCAACAAACCCTTGCTTGCCTACAAAGAGAGCAGCAATTTGGATTTGTTACTATGTTACCTGGAAGAATAACAAACTGTGCAAGGATGGAGGTTGTAGGAGCAAAGAGAAGTTGTCTGTAAAGTTGGTGGATGCCTATTTTCCATTTTGCAGTCCCTTGTCTCCCTCTTGTGGCCTCCTGGAGGCAAATAAATGTGCAAAAAAAAGACAGCCTGGCGGCCGGCTGTTGCAGTGTTGCCCTCTCAGGCAACACTGAGTGACTGACTGAGCCTCACAGTCTTATATAAAGTTCAGACGGAACTTTGCACGTGTCATAGTGGAGCCCTCAGGATTCCAGAGCCAGCTTTCTGACATCATAATGGGGCCTGCCTCAGAGATAAAAGCCTGGGCCCAGGCAGTGTTGTTCAGTGCTGCTCAGCAGGCAGCACAGGACTGGATTAAAGCTGATACAAGGTGTGAAGGAACAAGGGGTGGCTGTGGGCATGCACTTGCTGCCGCTGCCAGTGTTTATCTGCATGGCAGGAGGGCATTTGGGCGTTGCCAGGAAGGCGTTTTTATGTAGATTCCTCCTCTTTCAGCACTGCATTGTGGTGCAAGCAAAAGAAGCAAATCCTGTCTGGCTTCCTCTCCGGCCTTTATTCACCTCCCGCTTAGTAGCTGTAAATGTGTGTGAGCCTGCAGGGCCCCATGGAATTGCCTAGGAGTAGGCTGAATCGCTGCAAGGGGTGAACAGCAGTATGGGACAGGCTCGGGCAAGGGCAAGGGCCGCTCGGGTTATCGCTTCTCGGCCTTTTGGCTAAGATCAAGTGTAGTATCTGTTCTTATCAGTTTAATATCTGATACGTCCCCTATCTGGGGACCATATATTAAATGGATTTTTAGAACAGGGAGATGGAAATAGAGCTTGCTCTGTCCACTCCACGCATTGACCTGGTATTGCAGTATTTCCAGGACCGGTGCACCCTTCCCTTATGTGTTGACTAAAATCAGATTCCAAAAGTGTTTTTTCTCTTTGCCATTGTTTCTGTCTTTCTGAAGGGATCTCCCCTTTTAATCCCATTATTTCAACACCTGTTGGACAATGCATTTGTACAGTCATGTGTGATAATGAGCTCATTTATTAAATGCAATTAATGAATACATTGCCACCTCTTGTTGTGTGTGTGTGTGTGTGTGTCTTCTGTGTTTCTGTGTTTCCGGCATTTCACATTGGAACAGCTCATTCACCTTCCTTGTCTTCTCTCCGCCCTCCCTCCCTCCCTCCCTCCTAGGTAAGTTAAAGAGCTGCACCTGAGCCAGCCACTGATTGATGCAGCACCACAGTCAAATAGTGGAGTGGAGTGGAGTAGGGGAACAGCAAACAGCCATTAAAGCAGCCAGCCGCCTACCCGCCACAATGGACCTACCTGTGTACACTAGGTGGATGTGATGGAATGTACTGTCGTCCCTACATTTCAAGAAGAAGTAAGAATTGCAGTTGCAACAAACCCTTGCTTGCCTACAAAGAGAGCAGCAATTTGGATTTGTTACTATGTTACCTGGAAGAATAACAAACTGTGCAAGGATGGAGGTTGTAGGAGCAAAGAGAAGTTGTCTGTAAAGTTGGTGGATGCCTATTTTCCATTTTGCAGTCCCTTGTCTCCCTCTTGTGGCCTCCTGGAGGCAAATAAATGTGCAAAAAAAAGACAGCCTGGCGGCCGGCTGTTGCAGTGTTGCCCTCTCAGGCAACACTGAGTGACTGACTGAGCCTCACAGTCTTATATAAAGTTCAGACGGAACTTTGCACGTGTCATAGTGGAGCCCTCAGGATTCCAGAGCCAGCTTTCTGACATCATAATGGGGCCTGCCTCAGAGATAAAAGCCTGGGCCCAGGCAGTGTTGTTCAGTGCTGCTCAGCAGGCAGCACAGGACTGGATTAAAGCTGATACAAGGTGTGAAGGAACAAGGGGTGGCTGTGGGCATGCACTTGCTGCCGCTGCCAGTGTTTATCTGCATGGCAGGAGGGCATTTGGGGCGTTGCCAGGAAGGCGTTTTTATGTAGATTCCTCCTCTTTCAGCACTGCATTGTGGTGCAAGCAAAAGAAGCAAATCCTGTCTGGCTTCCTCTCCGGCCTTTATTCACCTCCCGCTTAGTAGCTGTAAATGTGTGTGAGCCTGCAGGGCCCCATGGAATTGCCTAGGAGTAGGCTGAATCGCTGCAAGGGGTGAACAGCAGTATGGGACAGGCTCGGGCAAGGCAAGGGCCGCTCGGGTTATCGCTTCTCGGCCTTTTGGCTAAGATCAAGTGTAGTATCTGTTCTTATCAGTTTAATATCTGATACGTCCCCTATCTGGGGACCATATATTAAATGGATTTTTAGAACAGGGAGATGGAAATAGAGCTTGCTCTGTCCACTCCACGCATTGACCTGGTATTGCAGTATTTCCAGGACCGGTGCACCCTTCCTTCTCTTTGCCATTGTTTCTGTCTTTCTGAAGGGATCTCCCCTTTTAATCCCATTATTTCAACACCTGTTGGACAATGCATTTGTACAGTCATGTGTGATAATGAGCTCATTTATTAAATGCAATTAATGAATACATTGCCACCTCTTGTTGTGTGTGTGTGTGTGTGTGTCTTCTGTGTTTCTGTGTTTCCGGCATTTCACATTGGAACAGCTCATTCACCTTCCTTGTCTTCTCTCCGCCCTCCCTCCCTCCCTCCTAGGTAAGTTAAAGAGCTGCACCTGAGCCAGCCACTGATTGATGCAGCACCACAGTCAAATAGTGGAGTGGAGTGGAGTAGGGGAACAGCAAACAGCCATTAAAGCAGCCAGCCGCCTACCCGCCACAATGGACCTACCTGTGTACACTAGGTGGATGTGATGGAATGTACTGTCGTCCCTACATTTCAAGAAGAAGTAAGAATTGCAGTTGCAACAAACCCTTGCTTGCCTACAAAGAGAGCAGCAATTTGGATTTGTTACTATGTTACCTGGAAGAATAACAAACTGTGCAAGGATGGAGGTTGTAGGAGCAAAGAGAAGTTGTCTGTAAAGTTGGTGGATGCCTATTTTCCATTTTGCAGTCCCTTGTCTCCCTCTTGTGGCCTCCTGGAGGCAAATAAATGTGCAAAAAAAAGACAGCCTGGCGGCCGGCTGTTGCAGTGTTGCCCTCTCAGGCAACACTGAGTGACTGACTGAGCCTCACAGTCTTATATAAAGTTCAGACGGAACTTTGCACGTGTCATAGTGGAGCCCTCAGGATTCCAGAGCCAGCTTTCTGACATCATAATGGGGCCTGCCTCAGAGATAAAAGCCTGGGCCCAGGCAGTGTTGTTCAGTGCTGCTCAGCAGGCAGCACAGGACTGGATTAAAGCTGATACAAGGTGTGAAGGAACAAGGGGTGGCTGTGGGCATGCACTTGCTGCCGCTGCCAGTGTTTATCTGCATGGCAGGAGGGCATTTGGGCGTTGCCAGGAAGGCGTTTTTATGTAGATTCCTCCTCTTTCAGCACTGCATTGTGGTGCAAGCAAAAGAAGCAAATCCTGTCTGGCTTCCTCTCCGGCCTTTATTCACCTCCCGCTTAGTAGCTGTAAATGTGTGTGAGCCTGCAGGGCCCCATGGAATTGCCTAGGAGTAGGCTGAATCGCTGCAAGGGGTGAACAGCAGTATGGGACAGGCTCGGGCAAGGCAAGGGCCGCTCGGGTTATCGCTTCTCGGCCTTTTGGCAAGATCAGGTGTAGTATTTCTGCATCTGGTTTTGTTGGGAGGTGTCCGGGGTACCCTGCTCCTTGGCCTTGGGGGATCGTCTCTTTTCACAGAGAGACTTCACCCCCTTGCTGCTATTTGGGGAGTGGGCTTAGCCCCCGGACAACGAGTTGCGATCGCGCCTTACCCAAGAGGTCAACCGGCCTTGAGGCGTTTTTCTAAGAGCGTTCCGAGGGCGTTTATCGGGCTTCGTAGGTGTCTGGGGTACCCTAATCCTTGGCCTTGGGGGAGGGTTCCACTTAATTGTGGAATCTGAGCCCTTGCTGCTATAAGGGACAGGCTTAGCCCCCAGGCACTGAAAATGCCATATACATTTGGATTTGCATCCGGGGACACCCGGTTGCGCCAGTCCGTCCGCATCGAGGTGGAAGAAGGCCATCGCCAGCGGAAGAACCTTCGCTTCATTGTGGAGGTGATTCTGCTGGACTTCCTGGGGCTCAAGCGGGCGGACATCCTGTGTCTCAACGACCAGGAAAGCCGCGGTCGGTACACCGTATCCTTTACGGCCGCGGCATGTTGCGACAACATGCACAAAAGATTGTCTGATGCGGACCAGAGTGAGGAGCGGCTAAATGGACTGAACTTTTTATTCCTCTACGGGGAGGAAGAAGTCCCGCTCGTGATGTGCATGTTCAGTCCATTTGTCTCAGAGTGTGACATTGAAACCTTCCTCAGTCGTTACTGCAGGGAGGTCCGCTTCTCACATAAAATCTTGAACACCCAGAGCTTCTGGAATGGCAAAAGAAAATATTGGGTGAAGTTCCGCCAGGATCCCAATGGCATTGGAGGCTTACATCACCCACCCCAGAACTTTGCCATTGGGAAGAATCGAGGATTCCTATTTTACCCCCAGATGCCAATAGCCTGCCGGAACTGCTTGAGATATGGCCACACCAGAGAACATTGTGACCGGCCCCATGTGGTGCAGTGTAACAGGTGTGGCCAGGTTGGACACGTAGCGGCAAAATGCAGTTCCGAGGTGTTGTGCAATCTGTGCGGCATGACTGGGCATGCTTTTAAAGATTGCCCCCGCAGAGCGAAATCTGGGCCACCCAGACCAGGGCCAGAGCGGCAGTTTGCAACATGTGCAGACGCCGCTGGTAATGCCCCAAAACGAGCATTGACGACTGAGGGGTCCAGGCCAAAGTCCTTCACAGCTCCATCGGGGGGCCCACCGATGTCAGCCTCGAGGGACGGCCATAGGGATTCCACCGGGTCCAGGCAGAGCAGGAGGAATTCTGACTCTGCTGGACATAAGTTGACCGGCACCTCTGCAAACAGGTCCTCTGCTCCGCCTGCAGTGGACCCTGTTGAGGCAGTGGTTAGCGACAGGCGTCGTGGCTCCGTAGGTTCTGCAGTAGGACCTGACGCCTGTCCCAAGAGTGTGGGCATGGAGCGGAGACACTCTGTGTCAGACGAGGGCTCCATTAAGAAAACCCTAAAATATGCTGGATTGGAGCCTCGTTTTGACCATTTCCGGTCAACGGGGGGGTCGGAGCAAAGTTCCTCCACTGCGGTTGTGGAGGGGCTTGCGATGAAGGCTCCCCGTAAGCAGGCAAAGGTTGCCAAGAGCGATGGGACCTCACAGGCCCCTGTGCAGCTGCCCAGGAAGGACATCAGCGATATCTTCAGCCAGGGGCCAGAGATGGGTGAGAGCGACTTCGAGGAGATGGATAGGAGCCATTCTGCAAAGAGACAGCGAGAGGAAGAGGAGTCCGGAGTTCGGAGGAAAGCTGCCTATCGGAGTTCGGATGAGAGCAGTGTGGGGGTTGGAGCCGCCCACGTATCTGGCTCTGACCCTACCAACATCCAAGATTTATTGACCCCTCAAAAAGGGGGTCCAGACTCGCAGCTGATCTCCGAGTACGACTCTTCTGGTTCGGACCCTGACCTCAACTAAGACTATGTTGGTTCCTATCAAAGTCGCCTCACTAAATGTGAGGTCCCTAAAGAGCCCTGTCCGCAGGACTGCTTTATTTTCATTTTTAGAGACTGTGGACTTTGACCTTTGCCTGCTTCAAGAATGTGGAATCCCTAATGACTTGGAATATCAAGATTTAAAGATGGACTGGAAACTAGGCCCCTCAGTCTGGTCTGGTGGAAATGACTGTCGCTCTGCGGGGGTTGGATTGCTCTGCCGAGGTCGTTTTATCTCCATCCAAACAGTGACTGAAATCATGCCCGGCAGAGCTATTTTAATACATTTGCTTTTTAATGGAACTTTAATTCGTGTTTTAAACGTTTATGCCCCTCCTACCAAACAGGAGAGGGCAGAACTATTAGAGATTTTACCATTGTTTTGTGTTGGGTCTACCCCCCTGCTGGTGGGTGGTGATTTTAACTGTGTGCGAGATGGAGAACACCGCCAGGGTGGGGATTTTAATCGAAAAATTGACCGTACTTCTTACCTGCTCAAGAATTTTATTGGTGATTTTAAATTGAAAGATTGCTGGAGGGAACTCTTGCCTGCGGACCCAGGCCCCACCTGGTCCAATGGAAGAGTGAGCTCCAGAATTGATTTTATTTTCACTTCTAATAGTTTTATTCCCAAAAAATGTTTGCTTTTAACAAATATTTTATCTGATCACAAGCTCCTTTCAGTGCACCTGGAGCTAGAGGGAGAGCAAAAAGCTTGTAGGGGTCCCTGGAGACTAAACACCACACTCCTGGAGGACCCCATCATTAAAGAGGAGTTTGTGCGGACCTACCAGTGTTGGCAGTCCCATAGAGCGCCCAGTCAGCCTATGCTACACTGGTGGGAGGGCATTAAACCCAAAATCAGAGCTTTTTTTATTCGAGCAGGTAAGAAGAAAGCAAAAGAGAAAAAACAATGGTTTTATGTTCTTAATAAACGTTTACATGTACTTTTTAAATTGAAGGAGATTGGTATGGATGTTGATGATGATATCTTAAATCTTAAAGCTGAAATAAAATATGCCATAGAAGAGAAAGGGAAACAAATAATTTTTAATTCACATGTAAAGCACCTCGAGGATGGCGAGAAGTGTTCCCGGTTCTTCTTCAAAAAGGTAATGGATAAACGAGATGTCATTTTAAACCTTGAAGGAGAAACCACTATGGTCGGCATTTTAAATTCTGCTTTTAATTTCTACCAATCTCTTTTTAACAAGAAAAATATTGATCCTTCCTTTTTAGAACATGTTCTTAATTCCCTTGATGCCAAGCTAGATATTTTAGACCAGGAAGTTTTATCCCGTAATATTACCTTGGAGGAACTTTTATTTGCTTTTAAAAGTTTTTCTAATGGGAAAGCTCCTGGGGAAGATGGTCTGCCCATCGAATTTTATCATGCTTTTTGGGAAATTTTAAAGAATGACATGTTTTTATTGTATAAGGAAGTTTTTATTACTGAAGAGCTGCCCCCTTCCTGGAGGAGGGGGATTGTGTCCTTAATTTTTAAAAAAGGTGAGAGGGACCAGTTAAAAAACTGGCGCCCTATTACTCTTTTAAACGTTGATTGTAAAATTTTAGCTAAACTAATAACAATCCGTTTTAAACCTTTTATTCATAAATTAATCCATCCAAACCAGGTATGTGGGGTACCTGGGAGGTCAATTACTGAGTCCCTGAATATTTTACGTGACATCATTTGGTATTTTAAAGAAAGGGGTCAAAGCCTTGCTATTTTATCCTTAGATTTCGAGAAGGCTTTTGACCGGGTCTCCCATGAATATCTTTTTATGGTTCTTAAAAAGATGGCTGTTCCTGAAATTATTTTAACACGTATTAAGCTTTTATATCGATCCTGTTTTAGCCAAATTTCTATCAACGGATTTTTAACTAAAGGTGTTCCTCTTTTATCAGGGGTGAAACAGGGGTGCCCGTTGTCTCCGCTCCTTTTTATTTGTGCCATAGAACCTCTGTTCACCCTAATAAGAGATGATAAAGTCATCAGAGGCGTGCCCATACCTGGAGGAAGGGGGAACCAGGTAAAAATCCTAGGCTATATGGATGACGCCACCGTCCTATGCCCAGACGCCGCTTCTATGAGACGGGCATTGAGGAACACCGGCTTTTTTTGTGAAGCCTCTGGTTTTAAATTAAACGTTGATAAGTGTGACTGTTTTTATACTGGTGTATGGGATTCCTCTGTGACACCAGGAGTTAACATGCAGCAGGATCAGATAAAAATTTTAGGAATTGTTTTTAATCAAGAAAACGATGGGAGACCCAATTGGGATTCAGTAATTGCCAAAATGGAAAAAAAGGTTTTAATGTGGAATTTGAGAAATCTCACCATGGAGGGAAAAGTTTTAATAATTAAATCTGTTTTATTACCCACAATGCTTTATGTAGCTATGGTTTTCCCTCCAACAATTTTATATATTAAAAAAGTGACCAGGATCTGTTTTATGTTTTTATGGGGTTCCAAAATGGAAAAACTAAAACGTGATTTTATGTACAGATGTAAGGACAATGGCGGGAGAGATGTTCCTAACCTTTTTAACTTCTTTTACATTAAATACTTTTGCTTCTGTTTTAAAATGTATAATTCTGATGGTATTTTTAGCTACTTTTTAAAGTACGCTACGGGCATGATTTTTAAACGATGGTTTCGTGTCCCTTTGAATTCTCCTGTGCTTCTGTGTCCCCCAAAACAATATGCGGTGCTCGAAAAAACTGTCAGGCTCCTAGGTCTCCAAGAATTGGAGCCTGACATATTGGGGGACCAGAAAAAAGTGTCACTCTCCTGTAGGCGGCAGGAGGATACACTGGCAGTTTCAAATTTCTCACAGGCAAGGTCCAAGGTGGTGTGGCGGAACGTTTTCGGGAAATTTATGGCAAATGTGCACAAGGACCTTGCCTGGGCAATCGTTCACCAGTGCCTCCCTACTCGTGAATTCCAGCATAGGCGAGGACTGGTGGCGAGAGCCAAGTGCCCGAGAGACAGGTGTGGTGACGACGAGACGATAATGCACCTGTTTTGGAACTGCCCATATGCACAGGAGGTTTGGAGGAAGGTAGGCCCATTGCTGAAATGGGCCTGCGGTCTTAAAGATCTTAAATTTGAATACGTGTTTTATGGTCTTTTTAACTGCCCAAGTTTTAAACAGCAAATGGTCTGTTGGATCATTTTAAACTGTTTTAAGAATGCCATTTGGAAGGTTAGGAACATTCTGCTTTTTAAACATGATTTTATTGACGTTAAAAATTGTGTGAAATATGCCCTAAGTGAAATGTATATTTATTATCTTAGGGACAAAAAGCAGCTAGGGGTAAAAGAAGCAACATCCATGTGGTGTTTGCAAATGTGGAATACCATAACATTGTAAATAAAAATGGTTTTATTCTTTTATGTCTTTTATGCCCTGTATAAATTTTATCCTGCTATTGTTCTGTACTTTTATTATAACATCTGTATTAATGGTCTTATTATTATTACTTTTGTATTCATTTAAATGTATGAATATTCATGTATTATGCTGTTGATTTTATCTTGTGGTTTCAATTTTAAAAAAAAGTCTGTAAAATATATTATTTTTGCCAATAAAAAACTTTGTTGGAACCTTATCTGTTCTTATCAGTTTAATATCTGATACGTCCCCTATCTGGGGACCATATATTAAATGGATTTTTAGAACAGGGAGATGGAAATAGAGCTTGCTCTGTCCACTCCACGCATTGACCTGGTATTGCAGTATTTCCAGGACCGGTGCACCCTTCCCTTATGTGTTGACTAAAATCAGATTCCAAAAGTGTTTTTTCTCTTTGCCATTGTTTCTGTCTTTCTGAAGGGATCTCCCCTTTTAATCCCATTATTTCAACACCTGTTGGACAATGCATTTGTACAGTCATGTGTGATAATGAGCTCATTTATTAAATGCAATTAATGAATACATTGCCACCTCTTGTTGTGTGTGTGTGTGTGTGTGTGTGTGTGTCTTCTGTGTTTCTGTGTTTCCGGCATTTCACATTGGAACAGCTCATTCACCTTCCTTGTCTTCTCTCCGCCCTCCCTCCCTCCCTCCCTCCTAGGTAAGTTAAAGAGCTGCACCTGAGCCAGCCACTGATTGATGCAGCACCACAGTCAAATAGTGGAGTGGAGTGGAGTAGGGGAACAGCAAACAGCCATTAAAGCAGCCAGCCGCCTACCCGCCACAATGGACCTACCTGTGTACACTAGGTGGATGTGATGGAATGTACTGTCGTCCCTACATTTCAAGAAGAAGTAAGAATTGCAGTTGCAACAAACCCTTGCTTGCCTACAAAGAGAGCAGCAATTTGGATTTGTTACTATGTTACCTGGAAGAATAACAAACTGTGCAAGGATGGAGGTTGTAGGAGCAAAGAGAAGTTGTCTGTAAAGTTGGTGGATGCCTATTTTCCATTTTGCAGTCCCTTGTCTCCCTCTTGTGGCCTCCTGGAGGCAAATAAATGTGCAAAAAAAAGACAGCCTGGCGGCCGGCTGTTGCAGTGTTGCCCTCTCAGGCAACACTGAGTGACTGACTGAGCCTCACAGTCTTATATAAAGTTCAGACGGAACTTTGCACGTGTCATAGTGGAGCCCTCAGGATTCCAGAGCCAGCTTTCTGACATCATAATGGGGCCTGCCTCAGAGATAAAAGCCTGGGCCCAGGCAGTGTTGTTCAGTGCTGCTCAGCAGGCAGCACAGGACTGGATTAAAGCTGATACAAGGTGTGAAGGAACAAGGGGTGGCTGTGGGCATGCACTTGCTGCCGCTGCCAGTGTTTATCTGCATGGCAGGAGGGCATTTGGGCGTTGCCAGGAAGGCGTTTTTATGTAGATTCCTCCTCTTTCAGCACTGCATTGTGGTGCAAGCAAAAGAAGCAAATCCTGTCTGGCTTCCTCTCCGGCCTTTATTCACCTCCCGCTTAGTAGCTGTAAATGTGTGTGAGCCTGCAGGGCCCCATGGAATTGCCTAGGAGTAGGCTGAATCGCTGCAAGGGGTGAACAGCAGTATGGGACAGGCTCGGGCAAGGCAAGGGCCGCTCGGGTTATCGCTTCTCGGCCTTTTGGCTAAGATCAAGTGTAGTATCTGTTCTTATCAGTTTAATATCTGATACGTCCCCTATCTGGGGACCATATATTAAATGGATTTTTAGAACAGGGAGATGGAAATAGAGCTTGCTCTGTCCACTCCACGCATTGACCTGGTATTGCAGTATTTCCAGGACCGGTGCACCCTTCCCTTATGTGTTGACTAAAATCAGATTCCAAAAGTGTTTTTTCTCTTTGCCATTGTTTCTGTCTTTCTGAAGGGATCTCCCCTTTTAATCCCATTATTTCAACACCTGTTGGACAATGCATTTGTACAGTCATGTGTGATAATGAGCTCATTTATTAAATGCAATTAATGAATACATTGCCACCTCTTGTTGTGTGTGTGTGTGTGTGTGTCTTCTGTGTTTCTGTGTTTCCGGCATTTCACATTGGAACAGCTCATTCACCTTCCTTGTCTTCTCTCCGCCCTCCCTCCCTCCCTCCCTCCTAGGTAAGTTAAAGAGCTGCACCTGAGCCAGCCACTGATTGATGCAGCACCACAGTCAAATAGTGGAGTGGAGTGGAGTAGGGGAACAGCAAACAGCCATTAAAGCAGCCAGCCGCCTACCCGCCACAATGGACCTACCTGTGTACACTAGGTGGATGTGATGGAATGTACTGTCGTCCCTACATTTCAAGAAGAAGTAAGAATTGCAGTTGCAACAAACCCTTGCTTGCCTACAAAGAGAGCAGCAATTTGGATTTGTTACTATGTTACCTGGAAGAATAACAAACTGTGCAAGGATGGAGGTTGTAGGAGCAAAGAGAAGTTGTCTGTAAAGTTGGTGGATGCCTATTTTCCATTTTGCAGTCCCTTGTCTCCCTCTTGTGGCCTCCTGGAGGCAAATAAATGTGCAAAAAAAAGACAGCCTGGCGGCCGGCTGTTGCAGTGTTGCCCTCTCAGGCAACACTGAGTGACTGACTGAGCCTCACAGTCTTATATAAAGTTCAGACGGAACTTTGCACGTGTCATAGTGGAGCCCTCAGGATTCCAGAGCCAGCTTTCTGACATCATAATGGGGCCTGCCTCAGAGATAAAAGCCTGGGCCCAGGCAGTGTTGTTCAGTGCTGCTCAGCAGGCAGCACAGGACTGGATTAAAGCTGATACAAGGTGTGAAGGAACAAGGGGTGGCTGTGGGCATGCACTTGCTGCCGCTGCCAGTGTTTATCTGCATGGCAGGAGGGCATTTGGGCGTTGCCAGGAAGGCGTTTTTATGTAGATTCCTCCTCTTTCAGCACTGCATTGTGGTGCAAGCAAAAGAAGCAAATCCTGTCTGGCTTCCTCTCCGGCCTTTATTCACCTCCCGCTTAGTAGCTGTAAATGTGTGTGAGCCTGCAGGGCCCCATGGAATTGCCTAGGAGTAGGCTGAATCGCTGCAAGGGGTGAACAGCAGTATGGGACAGGCTCGGGCAAGGCAAGGGCCGCTCGGGTTATCGCTTCTCGGCCTTTTGGCTAAGATCAAGTGTAGTACCTGCTCAAGCTGAGGTTAGTAATCATCCCTGCCGGTGGTACGTGGGCCATCGTAGGGGGATGACAGAACGCCGAGGTGAGGGCAGGGAACCACAACGGTCATCGCTCTGGTGTACGCATTTGGTTTAAAGGTACCATTTGTAGGTGACCAGGCGACCGCCGGATCGAGGTCATTAGGCCGGGTAGTTTGGAAGCCCGAGTTGCTATGTGCCCCAGGGCTGGTGACCCTGGGGTGCCCTAACTCACTGGGGGTGGGATCCCACTGAGTGAAGGCACACTTGCACGCACTCTCTTTCACGCTATATGAGCACACACCTTTATTCTCCCGGCCTTCTGGCTGGGAGATGAGGAATTTTTTATACCTGGCGGATGTCCAGGCTGTATCACAGCGCACATCCACTTATTTAATTTTGTTTTTCACTGTGTGTTTGTCACGTTTGTCACAAGGATTTTGGGATGCGGTGCCCTTTTGGGACCCTCCTGAGGTCTAGGGGGAAAATGTGTGGCCTTCTGGTTCCTTTTTCCCCTGCAACCCGGCCTCCCTTCTTCGGAGGGGAGGTGCAACTAGGATGCAGGCTCCTAGGTGGACACTGGGGTGGCAGCCCAGGTAGAAGCCTAGGAGTGTGTTTGGGTCTCCCTAAGCTTCGGCGAGGGGGGACCATCGATCCTTGATCCTCTAGGCCTATGGTTTGGAGGGTCAGGGAATGGTTATGCGGGGCCTCTCTCTTTTAAGAGAAGGGCTGCGATAGACCGCATCCTTGTGCACTTTTTGTGTGGCACCTCTGCACTTTTTATGCACTTGGGTGATAGAAAGCACGACTCGGGCTTTCAAAAAAAAAAAAAAAAAAAAAAATCTGTTCTTATCAGTTTAATATCTGATACGTCCCCTATCTGGGGACCATATATTAAATGGATTTTTAGAACAGGGAGATGGAAATAGAGCTTGCTCTGTCCACTCCACGCATTGACCTGGTATTGCAGTATTTCCAGGACCGGTGCACCCTTCCCTTATGTGTTGACTAAAATCAGATTCCAAAAGTGTTTTTTCTCTTTGCCATTGTTTCTGTCTTTCTGAAGGGATCTCCCCTTTTAATCCCATTATTTCAACACCTGTTGGACAATGCATTTGTACAGTCATGTGTGATAATGAGCTCATTTATTAAATGCAATTAATGAATACATTGCCACCTCTTGTTGTGTGTGTGTGTGTGTGTGTGTGTGTGTCTTCTGTGTTTCTGTGTTTCCGGCATTTCACATTGGAACAGCTCATTCACCTTCCTTGTCTTCTCTCCGCCCTCCCTCCCTCCCTCCCTCCTAGGTAAGTTAAAGAGCTGCACCTGAGCCAGCCACTGATTGATGCAGCACCACAGTCAAATAGTGGAGTGGAGTGGAGTAGGGGAACAGCAAACAGCCATTAAAGCAGCCAGCCGCCTACCCGCCACAATGGACCTACCTGTGTACACTAGGTGGATGTGATGGAATGTACTGTCGTCCCTACATTTCAAGAAGAAGTAAGAATTGCAGTTGCAACAAACCCTTGCTTGCCTACAAAGAGAGCAGCAATTTGGATTTGTTACTATGTTACCTGGAAGAATAACAAACTGTGCAAGGATGGAGGTTGTAGGAGCAAAGAGAAGTTGTCTGTAAAGTTGGTGGATGCCTATTTTCCATTTTGCAGTCCCTTGTCTCCCTCTTGTGGCCTCCTGGAGGCAAATAAATGTGCAAAAAAAAGACAGCCTGGCGGCCGGCTGTTGCAGTGTTGCCCTCTCAGGCAACACTGAGTGACTGACTGAGCCTCACAGTCTTATATAAAGTTCAGACGGAACTTTGCACGTGTCATAGTGGAGCCCTCAGGATTCCAGAGCCAGCTTTCTGACATCATAATGGGGCCTGCCTCAGAGATAAAAGCCTGGGCCCAGGCAGTGTTGTTCAGTGCTGCTCAGCAGGCAGCACAGGACTGGATTAAAGCTGATACAAGGTGTGAAGGAACAAGGGGTGGCTGTGGGCATGCACTTGCTGCCGCTGCCAGTGTTTATCTGCATGGCAGGAGGGCATTTGGGCGTTGCCAGGAAGGCGTTTTTATGTAGATTCCTCCTCTTTCAGCACTGCATTGTGGTGCAAGCAAAAGAAGCAAATCCTGTCTGGCTTCCTCTCCGGCCTTTATTCACCTCCCGCTTAGTAGCTGTAAATGTGTGTGAGCCTGCAGGGCCCCATGGAATTGCCTAGGAGTAGGCTGAATCGCTGCAAGGGGTGAACAGCAGTATGGGACAGGCTCGGGCAAGGCAAGGGCCGCTCGGGTTATCGCTTCTCGGCCTTCTGGCTGAGATCAAGTGTAGTTCTGATTACTTGTAGTCAGTGCTGCCTGGTCTTGGTTAGGAGGTGCTCAGGTACCCTCTCTCTCGGCCTCGGGGGATCGTCCAGGTTCGCCTGGACTTCACCCCCGTGCTGCTATTTGGGAGAGAGGCCTAGTCCTGAGCAACGAGTTGCGATCCACATACCCCCGTGTAGGCTTCGGCCGAAAAGGGGAAGGCTGCGTAGACGTTACGTCACCAACGGGTGGCGTGACTATTCCAAAAAAAATAAAAGATTCACTATGGATGAAAATCCAGGTGACATACCGGCGTATGCCCGGATTAAGAATACTGTGCGAGTTATTCTTTCGGAGGAGAAGGCGACGACTTGTGGCTTGAAATTCGTGGTGGAGACCGTGCTTGTTGGCATTTTCAATGTCCAAAAGAGGGAGATTTTGGCAGTGCAGGACTACCCAAGAAGAAGAACCTATGATATCACATTTATACAGAATGGAGTATTCCAAGATCTGCTGGCGGCATATGCAGTAAAAAAGGACCCGAGACTGGACGGAGTGGATTTTTACGAGCATGTTTTGGACATCACAAAAATGATTGTTATTAAAATGTACTGCCCATTTGCTGACGTAAAAGATGTGATGTCCTTTTTATCCCCCTATTTTAAAACCGTTAAGTGTATTGGCAAAGTGATGAATGAGGTTGGGGTCTGGACCTCTAAATGGAGATTTCTAGTGACATGCTACAGAGATGCCAATTTTACAGGAGGGATAATGCTGCCGCCAGCACGTTTTAAATTAGGAGATATGGCAGGAGACTTTTATTTTTCAGGGATGCCTCCATTCTGTAGGAAATGCCAAAAGTACGGTCACACCAATGAGTCCTGCGAGAGCACCTGTAGGAACTGTGGCAGCTCTGAGCACGAGGCCAAGACTTGCCCTCTGGGGAAAAGGTGTCGATATTGCAGCCGAGTTGGTCACCTTTTTGCATTTTGTCCCCACAGATCGGAACAACCCGAGGTCCGGCCGAGGCGTCCCGAGCAGCCAGCAGGCCAGATCGTACCCCCAGAAGGAGAGGAACCCCAAGGAGAAGGCCAGGACGAGATGGATACCTCTAGCAGACCCCCCCAAACAGGTGACCCAAAAGAGCAGAGACGGAACAAGCGTCGATCCAGTGATCAGCGGACGAAAAAGCCCCCCCAGGAAACTGGGGAGACGGGTAGTTCGGATGAAGCTGATCCTACTGGTCCGCAAGAGATGCTGGGTCAGCCTGTACCTGAGGCAGAGGACCCGGGCGGAGCGGCAGCGACACACAAGCGACGTAGGGCGTACTCGGAGGTGGCAGCGGGGGTGCCGATGGAAGTACCTGCATTGGCGAAGGCAGGGAAACCACTGGACGTGCCCCCGAAAGTGACAACTAAAGGTCCACCCCCTTCTAGCCAGTTGGGGGATACACGGACAGCTGCCTCCGAGGTGACGGAGGTCCCAGAGACGTCAGGGAGCGCAATTCCTGCCCCTATCGAAGGGGAGGTCGCTGCCAAAAAAGCTCCTGCAGACGAAATATTGCCCGTGGAGTCCATATGGGATCCATTCATGATTAGTGCCTCAGGTTTGGCAGGGGGTCAGCTAAGTGATGGGAGTTCCTCTCCTACCTTCTCCATTTTTTCCGTGGACTCCAGAATCGAAGGCTATGAGAGTCCCAGTGGGGTCTCTGGCGATGCGGAGGACTGCTGAGGCCACCTCGGGTAAGATTATAAAGACTGTCTCTCTCCCTTTTCCTCATGGCTGAGTTATGTGGTCTTTCCTTAAATGTAAGAAGCGTGCATTCTAAGACAAGAAGAGCTGCCCTGTTTGATTACCTCTCTATTCTTACCGCGTCAGTTTTTTTCCTACAGGAATGCTGCATCCCACATCGCATGGACTATAAAAAATATGAAAGAGATTGGAGACTCGGACCTTCGGTGTGGTCCGGGTCTAACGAATCTAAAGCCGCAGGTGTCGCCATTTTATTTAAAGGGAACGTTTTAATTGACAGTTTTTATGAAATTTTACCAGGCAGAATTTTAATGGTCAAAGCTTTTATAGACGGTATTAAATGGCAGTTTTTAAACTTTTATGGTTCTCCTGAGAGAAATGAAAGAGCTAGAATGCTAGAGATTTTACCCCTTTTTATTAATGATTCAGAACCACTTGTTTTAGCGGGTGATTTTAATTGTATTTTAAAGGGGGAACGCCGGTTCTCTAATTCAGTAAGCAGGAACTACGACAAGACCTCGTCAATTTTAAAAGATATTGTTACTGATTTTAAACTCACAGATGTTTTTAAAAAATGTAACAGGGATTTATGTGAAGAGGCCGGCGTTACCTGGAGCAACGTGACCTGCAGCTCCAGGATTGATTTTATCTTCTGCTCTTATCAAATACTGCCTTTTAAATGTGATATTAACTCAAACGTCTTTTCTGACCATAAGTTATTGTTTTTTAAAGTGAAATGTGATAACCAAAGAAGAACTCCGAAAAAAGCCTGGAAATTAAACGTATCCCTTTTAGAAGATCCGCAAATTTTAGCTGATTTTATTACCTTTTACAAAGGCTGCAGACGGGTAAGACATCCCAATATGCCCATCGTCACCTGGTGGGAAAAAATGAAAGTTAAAATAAGAGATTTTTTTATTAAGATTGGGATGAGAAAAGCAAAAGAGAAATGCAAATTTTATGCAAATTTAAATACCCGTCTGCAGACCCAATATAAATTCAGAGAACAGGGTATGCTGGTGGACAAGGAGATCATTGAGATTAAAAAAGAGATCTCCCAGTGCCTGGAGCAGAGGGGAAAGGAAATAATATTTCGCTGTAAGGTAAAACATCTTGAGGAGAACGAGACCTGCTCCAGGTATTTTTTTAAGAAAATCAATGATAAGCATACCCTGTTGGATAATATTGAAGGTGAAACAAATACCCAAAATATTTTAAAAAAGGTACATGGGTTTTATGCGGATCTTTTTAATGTTAAAAACATTGACAATGCTTTTATGAATGACTCATTGAAGGAGGTTGATGCTGTTTTAGATCCTGTCTCCCAAAACTTTTTATTACAGGAGATTTCAGAACAAGAAATTTTAGAAACTACCAAGAGTTTTAAAACAGGTAAAGTCCCTGGTCCTGATGGTATACCCATAGAGTTTTATGTTCTATTTTACGGTGTTTTAAAGGAAGATCTCCACTCTCTTTTTACACAAGTTTTTAGAACAAAAGCCCTCCCGGGGTCCTGGAAGAAAGGTGAGGTGTCCCTGCTGTACAAAAAGGGGGACAAAACCGACATTAAAAACTGGAGACCAATTACACTGCTAAATTGCGACTACAAGATAATGGCTAAAATTTGTGCAAATAGATTAAAAGCAGTCGTAAACAAAATAATTCACTCCAACCAGGTCTGTGGGATACCCGGGAGGAGCATATGGGATAACCTGAACCTTTTAAAAGATGTTATTAATGACACAAAGGAGAGGAAAGGCAAAATGGCAGTTTTAACAATCGACTTTGAGAAAGCCTTTGACAGAGTGTCACACTTTTATCTTTTTAAGGTTTTAGAGAAAATGGGTATACCGGAAGGTTTTATACAGTCTCTGAAGGCCTTTTATGACAACTGCACTAGCAAGATTTTAGTCAAAGGTTTTAAAACACAGGATGTCCTTTTAAATTCCGGAGTGAAGCAGGGGTGTCCCTTGTCCCCACTACTTTTTATTTGTGCAATTGAGCCTC